>NC_044349.1:1058477-1230977 GCF_007364275.1 Archocentrus centrarchus
GCTGATTAAAGAGGAGGTTGCCGTCCTGGCGCAAAGGTGAAGGCCTGGAAGTGGTGACTGTTGGCCCTTTCTGCCAGCAGGCATCATGGGAAACATCAACTCTCTGCCCAAGAAAAGTGATGATCTGAAGATGTTGGTGAAGACTCAGAAAGTATACCATGAGTGCAGCCTCATGTTTTACTGAAACATATTTTGTACCAAGAGAATAACAATACTTGTGTACACACCACCCGAGGCAACAACCGAAGTTCGACGTGAAGTTCTCCGTGAAGTTCTCCGTGAAACTGTTGCTAGGATACAGAGTAAACATCCAGAGGCACTCTTCATACTTTCAGGAGACTTCAGTCATGTTTCTGTCTCCTCCCACCTGATTGGATGAAAGCCGGCTCTGTAAGTGGAGGCAGACTGGACACGCTGGCATTAGAAGATATCCTGAACAACTCTGATCTTTATAACATCTTTGTGGAACAAAGAACATCAGTACTGGGAGACTCCCCTCTGTCTGCTGTGAGAGATCCAGAAAATCATTTGTACCCACAGCCATCAGGCTCTTTAATTCTCATACAAATAGCAGATGAGCTGTCAGATGTATGAATTTCCCTCTGGGATCAATAAAGTTATTCTTCTATGTTCTTCACCATTAGGACCAACAAAACCAAAAAAAGCAGAGCTTCAAAATGAGTCCAAAGTTGTACTGCTGTTTCCTTTAATGCTTTATCATGGATGACGTGTGTGACATAAATGCACTGTATGAATGTGTGTGAGTCCTGGATAAAAGTTCACCAGAAGGCACGACGGAAAGCTGGAAAGTAACGACTGTGTAAGTTAACCTTGAATGGGAGGTCTCAAAGCTCGCTTATGATTATTATGGGATATTCCATTAAATTAGCATGTTTATATTTTTTAGGTGTGTGAAACACAATTTAAGAGCTGAGAGCAAGTAAAGAACAGGAGCTCAGGTCCTCTGTTTCAGGGTGATATCACTACATAGGATGCAGAGATGCAGATGTAGAAGAAAGAAAAAAAATGGAAATGTAAAAACACCAGAAACCAAAGAAGGAAAAAGAAAAACGAGGGGACATAAAAAGGCAACTTCCCAAAGAGGAGCACAGGACTGCACACACAGAGAGGGCTGATTAGACAGCAGGAGACAGGTGGGGAACGAGGCACAGCTGAAAGTAATTAATGCAGGTGAGGGCTAATAGGATGAGCTGACAGTCACACGGGAGGAAAAACAAAGTAAAACTGGAACAAAATACAAAAACCAACCACAAGAACGACAAGAGGGAGGACCAGATGGGAACCACTGAGGAAACTAAAACTACTGCTTACAATAAAATAAAGGCTTCACTAGAATTATCATCAAGTAAAAACAGCAGTGAAGAAATTAAACTCACATTTTACTAAAACAGTAAAGAAATCAAAACAGGTATTTAAAAAGAATTCAAATGACACAAAAACAAATAAAAACCAAACAGAATCCAAAACTGAGACAAAGGATCCTGTTTTAACCTGCTTACAGAACGCGGGGGGGAACAGCGAGCTTTGATCTATATCTCTTATTGATGATTATCAGTGAAAGGCAAAGAGGCTAATTAAAAGTGAACACCCTGCTGCTGTTTATGCTCCGAGGTCTGAGGGAGCGAGGCTGTTTTCTGGAGCGGGTGGGGTCTGCAGGATAAGTTACCATGGAGATCTAGCCCGCTAAGAAGTGAGCCACCTTCGTGACATTGAAAACGCAGGGTTGACCCCGCAGCTACCTCGCAGCTACCTCGCTAAGCCCCTAATCCTCTGTAACCTCTGCGGTTACTGCTGGTTACACCAGCTGTGCTCCAGAGTTTCTGTGTGAGAGGTGCAGCAGCGCCTAAAAGTAGACACAGTTTTAGTTGTTGCTTTTCAAAATGTCTCCTAAAGCTTTGGGGTTGCCCCCAGTGTAAGAATCTGCTGTGGTGACCCCCCCGCCCATGAATAAGGGCGTCTCATGAGTGATGAGTGCATTTCTCTGTTTGATCTGAGCTGCATGGAGTAAAATCACTGATGCAAACTGATTAGTGTGAACATGTTCTGATGGATAAGGTCGGTTTAACATTAGACACAAATGTTTATCTGTTTGACGCTTTAGTTTAAAGTAACTGCGTCATCATAGTAATAGTAACTGTAGTAACTACATGTTAAAGAATACCTGCTTGGTCCTGGTCAGCTGTTGTAGGAAACTGGAATGAGCACCAGCCTGACATTTATGTTTTCATGGAATAAACTTAAACACTTGGGAATCGTACCTCTTACAGACTCCGAGGACCGCACTGTCTTAAACCACAGCTGTTTCTCACCACACCCACCAGCATTTTTACATCCTTCCTGTTTGGTTTAGAGCACACCAACAGATTTCGGTCCTGTCATTACTTCCACCTTTAATCCCTGCAGACAGCGGTCTCAGTCTTTTTCACAGCTACAAAATTAACAGCTGAATACAAATGCACATAAATGCCAGCCATAAATAGTCCAAAAAACCTGATTTAATGTAATAAAAATCTTCAGGATTTTAAGGATTATAGTTTTAACTTTACTGACATTTCCTGTCAAGTTGACATTTTGGAGATTTTCTGCCTGACAACAGTGATATTTGTCTTGTATTTGTATTTATTCATAAGACAAAGGGTGACACAGGGGACGAGACAAAGATTGCCCTATCTCTCTCTCTCACTCACACACACACACACACACACACACGCACACAACAGCTGGCAGATTCTGTCTGCACTATTACAATGATAATAGCTCTGTCCATTGTGGTGCTCCACTTTTTAATTTTGATTTTGGGAGGTGAGTGAAGTCATTATATTGCAGCCCTGGCTTGGTTTTATGAACAATCCAATTCCCCAGAGGCTTTCTCCTCTGCACTCATAGCCAGACACGGACCACAGATAAGCACACACACACACTCATATGCACTTACACATGCATCACAGCCAGTCAGTCCCCTTCCCCCCAGTGATTTGCCCTGCCATTAGGCCCACGGGTTCCAGAGGGCTGCTGAGCGAATGGGGTGTCCCAGACCCACTCAGCGTCAGAAACACATCACTTAACCCTGACGCTCTCACCCGCCTTCACTCGGCATGAAAAGCCAAAAGCCTTTTCCAGTTAGGCCCTGCCTGTCTTGCCTCTATTGATTTTGTGACAATGGGAAAGTCTGGTGTCAAATCAAGGCGCAAATCATTGAGAGAAAGTTTCAATTACTTTTTTTTTCTTCCTTCTCCTGAAATTAAAGGCTACAGTGGATTCTGCTCTGTCCTCCTCTCCTCTGTCCTGTCATGGGTAATGGGGTTGGTGGCCAAGGCTGCACAGGAAGGAGAACACGTAACAAGCCCACAGGCCAAAGCCTTTTGAAGGTCTGGTGTTGAAAAATGTTCACAGCAATCTTGGCGTACATCTGTGATGCAGCCTGTTCTTATTCCCAGAGTACTGCTGCTTCGTCCAAGCTGCTGGTTTCTCTCAGACATGCACAATGTGTTCTTGGTGTCGGTGCCGTGGCAATGCTTATCATTCATGGACAATTGTAATAGGCGTCACATGTTAACACAGTAGGTAAGCATCATTCTTTAAAGGGGACATATCATGCAAAATCCATTTTTATAGCCCTTAAATACATGTTGTTGTGTACTTTGCGTGTGTAGCAGTGCAGAAAATTGAAATGTATTCTGTCCCGGTGCTGCGTAGAGATCTTAATATTCTTTTTGGGTCATATTTTTCAGGCTGTTCAGTTTTCTCTATTCCCTGTTACATTTTCTGTAACCTCACAGTATTTGCTGTGGAACTGCTAAACAAGGTCACGGACTTCCGGCTAACCAAGTTTGTGAATCCGCCATTTTTTTCTCACAGGGATTTTGTAGTCCAAGTTCAGTTATGCCGAAGCTGCAAGTAGACGAGTCAAAATGTTCAGTTGTGGGTGTATTAACCTACACGATTACTTACATCGTCCCCCGGCATCAGTGCCCGTTTCTCTGCTGGTAGATAATCGTATCGCTGTTATCAAACTACAAAAATGGCCGAACGGGGTGGAATGGAATTCGACCTGGAGGGGGGTGGGGCGTGAAATGTCTCATTCACATTTAAAGAGACCGCAACAAAACGAGCTGCTCTAAGATGCGCCTCAGAAAAGGTGTAAAAGACGGTCTGTGGAGCTACAATAATGAGGACTTCAGACCAAAGTATTGCAGTTCTACTTTATATAGACCACAAATGAAGAGGAAGGATTTCAAAGCATGATATGTCCCCTTTAAGGTGCAGACGAAAACCATCTGTACATGAAAGATGGAGGAAGCCACGGTGACGTCACTCAATGCTTTCTTGACTCTGCATTTTGAAGCCTCAATATTAGCATTTTGGCCACCGCCATGTTGGTTTTATGAAGCCAGAAGTGACCATACTTACTCACAGCACATAGTTGGAATGCTAAGTTTTCAGCTAATGCTAGCAAGCTCACTCTGGTATACCTTTTTCTTCCTGCACTTGCGCTTCAATCAGCTGATTTCAGCTTGTATGCAGAGTGGAGATATGGATATTATTTGTTATCATTTACTCTATGTGTCCTCATTAGGACAGGGATTTGTGTTGGGACTGTAGCCTAAGGTTTATATTGTTGACTGGTAATTATGTCACAATGAATTTCAGGTCATGTTACTGAGTAACAGTTGTGTAAGAAATTATTTCCCGAGCGAGTAATTAAGTAACATACTGCATTACTTTTAAGGAATATAACAAGTAATGCATTATTATTTTTTTGAGTAATGGCCCCGACACTGCCAAGTACACAAACAAGGTCCAGTTTAGTGGCTTGAAGTAGTAGAGGAAAGGCCCAGGAGGCAGTTATACATCCGCATTCATCCCCACACCTGTCAGACTGGGTAAACACCTCATTTTAAGCCTTAATAACTTTTTGAGCTTTATTTCTGCTGTAAACAGGAGTCTATGGGGAAGGACTCCCTTTTGGAGCGAGCCTCCAGTGGACACTCTGGGAACTGCAGTCTTTGGCACTGGCTTCATTTTTCAGCCCTGGAGCCTGCTGCCTGGTGATAACAAAGCCAAACAAAGTACACAACACACAGCTCCCAGACGCGACATGAACCACAGTCTCATGGCTGACAAACCCGTGACTTCCTCTGCCACCACCCCTCCAGCCTTATAATGCACACTTTGTATTCTTTGGAAGCAAATCGCGCTATCTTGGTGTCCAACACTGATGCAGCCGGTGCATCGAGGCACTGACACCAAAGGACACGACGTTCGTATCGCAGCACAGCAGAGGGATTTGACAGAATGGCGGTATTTGATGCCCTTGTGCGACACATATAGGTAATTGTAATGAGACAAACGCTCTGTGCAGTCTGCCACGAGCAAAACAACCTAAAAATAAAAGCAGGAAGAATTCATCACATTACTGATGAAAGAACAAGCTAAGTAAAACATAACCACTTCAAATATGATGTTTTGTGCACACAGTTGCATTTGACTATTTGTCATCCTCACATGCAGCGGCACATAATGAGGAGTGTGGGTTCAGCAGTGATTGGATTAGTTGAGGTTCTACATTTTTTGACTTCTGCACACTTCTAATGGAGATGGAACTGGCTCTAAAGTGATTACTGTCTTATTTAATCATTTCAGGAAAAAATGTTCTAATCAATTCTGCAAGTGTGCAGCCAGATGTTTGGAGTTTCTATAATTGAGTTATTTCAGTCAGACAAACAGAGATGTGTTTGGTCTAATTAGACTCCGTTGTCAGGAAAATCAAAAATTCTTCAAGCGGGAGCTGAAAGCTTTTAATACACCCATTGAGTGATGTATCATTTTTAGAATTAATTTCTGATGCAATAAAAACTTGTCTGATCTTTGGATGTTCCTGTTCATCAAGAGCTGTCAGTTATTTCTGTCATAATTTTCTCAGAACAAACTGTTTAGAAAGTACATTGTTTGTCTTCGTTTGATCTTCCCAGAGTAATCAGGCGGTCGCAGATATTTATAGCACTCTTCCTCAATCTTGGATGGAATTAATATTTGTGCAAATGAATGGGCTCTCTACTTCTGTCAATGCACGTGGGCTCAGGGATGATTTGTGCTGCTGTGATGTTAAAGCATCTTATGGTTCTCTTTTAATTTATCTGTGTATACATGCGGAGCTTTGAAGAGAAACCGTCTTTATTTGGACTGATTTTCTTTCTGGCAGCGTTTAGCCTGTGTGACTTCATTACCCCCGTCAGGCCCGCCAAGCACATCGGCTAATTACTCAGTGAGTCCAGCATTGGCAGGTAGTTCCACACATATTGATCAAAATGCTTAAGGCTGGACTTTCGAGCAGAAATTAATCAGGCATTATTTTTGCTGAGGAAAATATTAAATCTCAAACTGCTCTGTGTGTGTGTGTATATATATATATATATGTGCATCAGTTTGAATATGAATCACTGTGCAGTGACGTGGAGACATCCAGGGTTAAGGAGTCGCTCTACTCAGTCCAATCCGTGAGTTAAAGATGTCTGGACATTTAATAACTGGGTCCAAAATTTCCACTTCATTCCACATCTGAGTCATAACACCAAAACATGAGAAAGGGCTCTCAGTGAAACTGAAGGCAGTGAGTCTGTTTTTGGACACATTTTTGTGTATTTTTGATACCTTAAGAGCAAAATGGGATTTTCTTTCCTTCCACCTGTCATGCAGATGCATTCTGGGTTAAAAGAGCAGCAGTGGATTTGTACAGTAACCACTACCCTCTGATTCATTGATGAGGCTTTAATTTTGGCTTGAAAATAATTACATCTAAAGAGTCTAACTGAACATTATGAGCTGCATAAACATGGGACCGCTTGCAGGGCTGTTGGAGCTAGGTGTACCTAATAAACTGACAATTTATTTTATAGTTTATTTGCAAAAAATATCTAAACTTGGTAAGATTTTTATCTAGACAGTTTTTGTTCCTGACCTATGGCAGCTGGGAACTTTTGTCAATTTTCCAAAAAAAAAAGTAACATAATCAAGGCAAAGCAGTCCTGTTCGATACACCAAGAGCTTTCAGTTCTGTATAGCATTAATACAGTTAACAGTAACAGGACCGCCATCATCCACAGGCTGGAGCCCATCCCAGCTGCCAAAGGGCTGGAGGTGGGTACACCCTGGACAAGCAGCATGGTGGTGAAATGTAATTTAGTTTTAGTCATAATTTAGTCATCTAAGTAGTTTTAGTTTTAGTCTAGTTTTAGTCGACTAATTATCCTAAGAATATAGTCGACTAAATCTACAGTCGATTCAGTCGACTAAAATATAAAGGGTGTAAAATGTAAATTCTTTTCCTTCAGTTCCCTTGAATTAGTCATTATACACATACGAAATTAAACATTATTAAAATAATGGAATATTATTAAAGCTTGTCACAGCATCAAAGGACAAATGTGTCCATACATCGGCTCTTCTTTCTCCCTGCTGACATTGTTTCCATAACTTAGTTCTATCGGAGGTAACGACCAATCACAGGCTAGTTTGTTCTTCCCGAGTTTAGAGCAAATTTGTGCAACTGTGTGTGTGCTGCCACTGCTGGAGTGCAGTAGCCCACTAGGGGGGCTCACTAGGGTGAGCTTGTTAACCCAAGTTTCTGTTGCAGAAGAAGAAAGGTTGCTGGAGTCTGATAAAATAACGGCAGTTCAAAAGTTATTGTTTCAAAGTTGTTTTCTCACAGAGCATGGGAAATATATGCCTGTAAGTATGAGTGTGTTCTGAGTTCGTGTCGAGTAAGTCATGTAAGGTAATTTGTAGACTTGTTTGATATTAATATGCAGTCGTGCTTGTTAATGCTAATCGCATTAGCCTGTCTATGGGAAAATCCATTATATGTTAGCATGAAGCTAGCGGGATGCACGCTAACTATTGTTTACCTTTTTCTGGTGGTTATACCAGCTACAGTTTGAGATATTAAAGCTTCAATCGATATCGTGTAATATGAGAAATATAGTATGTGACTATATGCATGTTGTAATATGTTCTTTGTTGTGTTTTGTAGTTTTACAGTGCCTTCATTAGAGAGACAAATAAACCCTGCGATGATGGCGGAAAGCTTTTGCCTCTTCTTTTGAAGAACTGTTTATCTATCTGCCAAACTGGGCACCCACGTACAGTGAGGGCAGAATAGTAAAAAGGCATCACTCTCATCAAGAATAGTGAGTTCTGAATAAGAAACAATGGATGATACACTGGAAACAAGGTCAAAGGCGTCCAGTTCATTACGATCCAGCCAGCTTACATCATCGTCTACTGCTGCTGCCAGAGCACGAGCAAAAGCAGAAGCTGCCCGTGTCCAGCTCTCCTTTGCCAAGCAGGAAGCTAACATCTTGAAACAACAAGCTGAACAGCTTAAGAAGAAAGCAGATTTGGATGCAGAACTGCACATACTGAAATCACAGAAAGCAGCGGCAGCAGCGCTAGCCGAGGCTCAAGCTTGGGAAGCGACCGCGCAGGAAAGCGAGCACCCACAACAGTCCCAGCTGGACAATGTGCCACCAATCAACTCCAAAGAACGAGTACAAGAGTATGTGCAACAACAGTCAGAACTCAGTGTTGATCTGCAGACTCCAGAGGAGCATCCTCCTGGAATCCCACTTCCTCCAGTGACACAGCCAGGTAGCGCCATTGAGGCAACAGTAAAAGCATACAAGGAACCAAGTACCTGCCAGCCTAGTGTGTACAACAGTCAAGAGTTTGTACCTTTGCCGTCCTACTGTGCTGTGAGCCCAAAGAAAGAATCTCTCAGCTGGAATTACGGGGGACAGACAACGAATGATCGATTTCACCATCCTCAGCCCAAGCTGTTGACGCCTACACCGATAAGGGGCAGTCACGGTGACACTTCAGATCTAACAAAATACCTGATACGGAAAGAGATGATCAGCTCTGGTTTGCTGAAATTTGATGATCGACCAGAGAACTACTGGGCTTGGAAGACTTCCTTTCTAAGTGCAATTCAAGATCTGAGTGTATCAACTCAGATCTTGAATTGCACTTAGAAAGGAAGTGCAATTCAAAGTGCAATTCAAGATCTGAGTGTATCAACTCAGGAAGAGCTAGACTTACTTTCCAAATGGCTCGGCCCACAGTCAGCAACACAGGCCAGGAGAGTCAGGGCTGCATACATAAACAACCCTACAGCAGGTCTCCAGATGGTGTGGCAGAGACTGGAGGAGTGTTTTGGGGCACCAGAAGTGATTGAGCATGCACTTCTAAAGAAAGTTGAGGATTTTCCAAAGCTGATGAATAGAGACAACCAACGCTTAAGAGAACTGGGGGATCTTCTACTCGAACTACATGCTGCAAAAACAAGTGGCCATCTTCCAGGTCTTTCACATCTTGACACAGCCCACGGAGTCAACCCAATTCTGGAAAAGCTTCCATACCATCTTCAAGAGAAATGGGTAACAGCTGCCTCAAGGTTCAAGAGAGATAATGCAGTGTCTTATCCTCCATTTTCATTTTTTGTTGGTGTAGTGAATGAAGAAGCTAGAATTCGCAATGACCCAAGTTTTTCCTGTGTCACTGCTTCCAGTGCTAGCAGTACGAAAACAGAGAGAATGGTAAGGCAGAACTATCATCCTCCTCTTTCTGTTAAGAAGACTGAGATTTCAAGTGTTGAGGAAACCAGTTCAAACACTCTCACCGACAAGAACTACATAGACCCCGATAAACAATGTCCTCTACACAATAAGCCTCATCCGCTGAGAAAATGCCGTCTGTTCAGAAGTAAAACTTTGGAGGAAAGAAGGGCTTTCTTGAAAAACAAACAGATTTGTTTCAAGTGTTGCTCTTCTGTTCAGCACATAGCCAAATATTGTTTGAAAGCAGTACAGTGCACAGTGTGTGGCAGTGAAAGACATGTCACTGCACTACACCCCGATCCCCTTCCCCGTACATCGGAAAGCTCCGTGACCACGGATGAGCATGGCGGGGAGGAAGGAGGCTCATCTGCAGCTGATGTGACGTCAAAATGCACAGAAGTATGTGGAGGTTCAATCGGCTCAAGATCATGCTCCAAGATATGTTTGGTCAAAGTGTATCCTGCCGAACAACCAGAGAAAGCGGTCAGGATGTACGCTGTTCTGGATGAACAGAGCAACCGCTCTTTGGCTAAAACATACTTTTTTGACATCTTTAACATTCAAGGACAATCAGAACCATATACATTGAAAACATGTGCAGGTGTCAGAGAAGTAGCAGGGAGACGAGCCAGCCACTTCATAGTAGAGTCGCTTGATGGTATGACTCAGCTTCCCTTGCCCAGTCTTATTGAGTGTGATATGATACCTGATGATAGGACTGAAATCCCATCACCCGAAGTTACTTCCTACTATCCACACCTGAAGCCAGTTCAAGGTAAAATTCCAGAAATTGATCCAGATGCTGAAATCCTTCTCCTCCTTGGCAGAGACATTTTGTGTGTGCACAAAGTAAGAGAACAGCTTAATGGACTCCATAATGAGCCATATGCTCAACGGCTTGACCTTGGTTGGGTAATCGTAGGTGAAGTGTGTCTGGGGCAAGTGCACAAGGTAGCCAATGTTAGCGTACACAGGACCAACATTCTGCTAAGTGGACGAGCTTCACTCTTGAGATCATGTCCAAACAACGTACAAGTCAAAGAGAAGCTTAGCTGTTACACACTAAACCTGAGTCTGCAAAGCTCCAAACAACACCTGGGGAGAAAGGTAAATGATCTCGGCAGTCAGGTGTTCCACAGGACACAACATGACGACATCCCTGCTATGTCAGTCGATGATGAAAGTTTCTTGAAGACGCTGGAAGAGCAAGTCTATAAAGATGGTTTCAACACTTGGGTTGCCCCGTTACCTTTTCGGTCACCACGAAACCGTCTTCCCAACAACCGACCTCAAGCCTTAAAGCGTCTTTCATCCCTTTGCCGAACGCTAGACAAAAAACCACAAATGAGGAAACATTTTATTGATTTCATGCAAAAGATGTTCGATGAGAAACAAGCAGAGCCAGCACCACCATTAAAGGAAGGTGAGGAAAGTTGGTATCTACCCATATTTGGGGTGTATCACCCTCAAAAGCCTGACCAGATAAGAGTGGTGTTCGAGTCAAGCGCCAAACACGAAGGAATTTCCCTCAATGATGTTCTCCTGAGTGGACCAGATCTGAACAATGCTCTTCTTGGAGTTCTCATTCGGTTCCGGAGAGAACCAATAGCTGTTACAGCGGATGTTCAACAGATGTTTTACTGCTTCAAAGTCTGCGAGAAGCATCGAAACTTTCTGAGGTTCCTGTGGTATGAAGAGAATGATCTGCAAAAACCAGTGAAAGAGTTCCGAATGACAGTACATGTATTTGGCAACAGTCCATCACCGGCAGTTGCAATTTACTGCCTCAGGCGAGCTGCTCTGGAAGCAACTGACTCCACTGCTTGTGCAAAGGAGTTCATCACACGCAATTTCTATGTGGACGATGGACTCGCATCATTTCCCAGCGAAATGGAAGCCATTAGTGTCCTGCGGACTTCTCAAGAGGTGCTAGCTAAATCAAACATCAAGCTACACAAAATAGCATCCAACAGTAACAGTGTCATGCAGGCATTCTCTCCAGAAGACCTAGCAAAAGATTTGAAAAACCTGGATTTGGGAGTGGAATCACTACCTCTTCAGAGGAGTCTAGGTTTAATTTGGAACCTTGAGACAGACAACTTCATGTTCTGTGTTTCAAAGGAGGAGAAACCTTTGACAAAAAGAGGCGTTTTGTCTGCAGTGAACAGTTTGTTTGACCCCTTAGGCTTTGTGGTACCTGTCACAGTGGGAGGGAGAAACTTAGTGAGGAACCTATCTGTTGAACAGTATGACTGGGACACACCACTGCCAGCATCCAAGCAGGAACATTGGAAGCTGTGGAGAGACTCTATGAAAGACCTAGAACAGCTCCAGATTCCAAGATCTTATGTTCCAGTTTCTTTATCCATGCAAACACAGCGCAGAGAGTTGTGTGTTTTTTCAGATGCATCGGTCACAGCCATAGCTGCTGTGGCTTACTTGAAGACAGTTTCTACAACAGGACAGTGTCATGTGGGATTCATCATGGCAAAGGCAAAACTGGCTCCACGCCCGGCGCATACTGTTCCTCGCCTTGAACTTTGTGCAGCTGTCCTAGCAGTCGAGATGGCAGACTTCATTCAGGACAAACTGGACATTGACATTCATTCTGTAATGTACTATACAGACAGTAAAATAGTCCTGGGTTACATTCATAACACCTCACGCAGATTTTATGTTTATGTGGCAAACAGGATAACCCGAATCAGAAAGTCTTCACATCCAGACCAGTGGCATTACATAAACACTGAAGAAAACCCAGCAGATTATGGAACTCGACCAACAACTGCTGCAACTCTCAAAAGCACCAACTGGTTTACTGGACCTACATTTCTATCAAAACCTCAAGAAGGCTACAGTTCTCAAACAGATGTCTTTGAACTGCAGGATCCAGACATGGATCCAGAAGTTTGCCCTGAAGTAACAACCTATACCACAATGGTTAAAAATGGTGGACTCGGAGTTCAGAGGTTTCATAGGTTCTCCACGTGGAAGTCTTTGACTCGTGCACTCTCCACACTAATCAGAAAAGCAAGAAGTGTTGCAAAAACACATGGTGGTAACACCGGAGATGAGGAGGCACAGGCAGTGACAGTAATCATTAGAACCACACAACAAGCTGCTTTCAAAACGGAGTTTCAGTGTCTTGCCAAGGGAGACCAAATCTCCAAACAAAGTCAACTTTGGAAGCTGACGCCCCTTCTGGACAAAGATGGATTACTGAGAGTTGGTGGTCGTATGTCCACAACTGATATGTCGTTTGAGGATAAACACCCCCTGATCATCCCGAAGCTGCACATTGCTACATTGCTGGTCAGAAAATACCATGAACAGTCTGCACACCAAGGACGACATTTCACGGAAGGAGCCATTAGATTAGCAGGACTTTGGCTAATTAGTGGGAAGCGACTTGTGTCAAGTGTGATACATAAATGTGTAACTTGCAAAAGACTGAGAGGTAAAATGCAGGTCCAGCAGATGTCAGACTTGCCATCTGACAGAGTATCACCAGAGCCACCGTTTACTCATGTTGGTTTGGATGTTTTCGGACCTTGGATGGTGACTGCCCGAAGGACAAGAGGAGGACATGCTGAAAGTAAACGATGGGCTATTATATTCACTTGTTTGAGCACTAGAGCTGTACACATCGAGGTCATAGAAACGATGACCACTGCAAGCTTCATCAATGGGCTCAGACGTTTCAGTGCCATTAGGGGGCCCATTAAAACAATTAGATCAGACCGGGGCACAAATTTCACTGGTGCCTGTAAAGAACTCAAACTCAACACAGCTGATCCTGAGCTGAAGACGTACCTTAAAGACAACAAGAGCACGTGGATATTCAACCCTCCCCACTCTTCCCACATGGGTGGAGTGTGGGAGAGGATGATTGGCATTGCTCGACATATTTTAGATGCTCTTCTTCTCAAGCTGAATCCATCGTATCTTACACATGAGATACTAGTCACTCTGATGGCAGAAGTCACTGCTATTATGAACTCAAGACCATTGGTCTCAGTGTCCTCTGACCCAGAAGCACCAGCAGTTCTCACCCCAGCAATGTTGTTGACACATAAAAAGGATACATTGGCTGCACCGTCTGGGCATTTTGATATTAACGACCTTTCCAACAAACACTGGAAGAGAGTCCAAGCACTTGCTGATGCTTTTTGGAAAAGGTGGAGGCAGGAGTATCTGATAACGCTTCAAGCAAAAGGAAAGTGGAATTCAGAAAAGCCCAATCTGCAAGTAGGAGATGTTGTGCTGCTGAAGGACTCTCAAATGAAAAGGACTGAGTGGCCTACTGGACTCGTGGTTAAAACCTTTCCTAGTCAAGATAATAGAGTGCGGAAGGTGGAAGTCAGAGTAGTCAGACATGATATTGCTAGAGTGTATTTGCGCCCTGTTTCAGAGTTGATTTTATTGTTCCATGCAGAAAATGTATAGTGGTATAAAATACCAGGCGGGGAGTGTGCTGCCACTGCTGGAGTGCAGTAGCGCTGCTAGCCCACTAGGGGGGCTCACTAGGGTGAGCTTGTTAACCCAAGTTTCTGTTGCAGAAGAAGAAAGGTTGCTGGAGTCTGATAAAATAACGGCAGTTCAAAAGTTATTGTTTCAAAGTTGTTTTCTCACAGAGCATGGGAAATATATGCCTGTAAGTATGAGTGTGTTCTGAGTTCGTGTCGAGTAAGTCATGTAAGGTAATTTGTAGACTTGTTTGATATTAATATGCAGTCGTGCTTGTTAATGCTAATCGCATTAGCCTGTCTATGGGAAAATCCATTATATGTTAGCATGAAGCTAGCGGGATGCACGCTAACTATTGTTTACCTTTTTCTGGTGGTTATACCAGCTACAGTTTGAGATATTAAAGCTTCAATCGATATCGTGTAATATGAGAAATATAGTATGTGACTACATGCATGTTGTAATATGTTCTTTGTTGTGTTTTGTAGTTTTACAGTGCCTTCATTAGAGAGACAAATAAACCCTGCGATGATGGCGGAAAGCTTTTGCCTCTTCTTTTGAAGAACTGTTTATCTATCTGCCAAACTGGGCACCCACGTACAGTGAGGGCAGAATAGTAAAAAGGCATCACTCTCATCAAGAATAGTGAGTTCTGAATAAGAAACAATGGATGATACACTGGAAACAAGGTCAAAGGCGTCCAGTTCATTACGATCCAGCCAGCTTACATCATCGTCTACTGCTGCTGCCAGAGCACGAGCAAAAGCAGAAGCTGCCCGTGTCCAGCTCTCCTTTGCCAAGCAGGAAGCTAACATCTTGAAACAACAAGCTGAACAGCTTAAGAAGAAAGCAGATTTGGATGCAGAACTGCACATACTGAAATCACAGAAAGCAGCGGCAGCCAAACTGGGCACCCACGTACAGTGAGGGCAGAATAGTGTGTTTGATTGGATGTTTTCCTAACTTGTCCCGCCCTCTCACAAAACTGAATAAGTTCTGATTGGATGTTGTTCCCGCCAAACATTTTCGTCTCCTTTTCATTCGTTGACGAAAGTGTCAATTAATTTCGTCATCGTTTTTATCCTTTTAGGTAGTTTTTATTTAGTTATCGTCTCGTTTTTGTCATGAAAAAAAGATTCGTTGTCGAAAACTATGACGAAAATAGTTTGTCAACGAAATTAACAATAAATTGCCCGTAGGTGTGAATGTGAGTGAATGGCTGTCTCTGTTTGCCCTGCAGCAGGCTGGTGGTGACCTGTACAGGTGTACCCTGCCTCTTGCCCTAGACTCCAGCCCCCCGCGACCCTGAAGAGGATGAGCAGAAGAAAATGGATGGATGAATTTCAAGCTCAGCCACTTCAGGCCTTCAAAACTGCCCAAGTTTGGCCAGTTGGAAGAACTAAAACACTTCATGGCTGCTGTACGAACTTTTAATGCCCAGAGGATCTCAGTGCTCTCTGACTGGATGGATCGGTGCAGTATTTAAGCTCCATGTGGAGCTGTGTGCACTTTATGAACAAAATGTGATCACGTGCAATGTTGATATGAAAGGTGCAATAACAAATTTAAACCACGAATGGCTTTAAAAAGGTTTGATCGTGTTAACCCATCTCCTGTGGTCACATTTCCTTTAGTCTCTGTGAATCAGCTGATCACTGTGTAAGTTTGATTAGTGTCCCGAGTTCAGTTGAACGTATATGCTCTGTAGCCCTGTGGATTTATCTGAGGTCATTTCTGCAGCTTGGTGGGCTGCCAAGAAGCCTGGATTGAAACTTCCGTCAGCAGCGTGATTAACGGATAATGACAGACCCGGGTGTCAATATGTTCTGTGCTCAGATTTGTAGTGTGAGCATTATCGCGGGCTCGGGCCCAGTATATCATCCGAAGGGAGTCAGCAGAGAAGCGCGGCGGGAGAGCAGTTCGGAGACTGCAGCAATTTTCAGGGCGAAAAAAAAATTGACAGAGAAGATTCGAAGCTCCCCTGGTGCCACGTGGAGCTTATTTCTCATTTTCGTGTGCAGACAGTAAATACTTTGCTTTTTTGTTGGTACTCCTGACCTGAACCTGTGACCTCCCCTCGGTCTCTGATGATACTCCCGTGGTCCCCGGCTCAAGGCTGCCGAGCAGGCGGCGAGGCTGGGTCCCGGCTTTGTAATTCACAGGCTTCTAGATCGCCTGCCACAGTGTATTGATTTTTGTTTCCCCAATCTCCAGGAGAGAAGCAAAGAAAAGATTAAAAACACTGTCAGTTTGAAGTTGAATAAGAATCCTGCACTGGGGAGATACCTCGGAGAGCAAGAGGTCACAGCTGAGGTACGTATATCTCTTTACAGGTTTAACCCTTCCTTGGCCTCTAATCCAATTATCAGGACACAAACACAGCATGTGGGCAGGAGCGTGATTTTGATATCTGCATTTTATCACCCGTGAACACAGACACCATTTATGAATGTATGAAAACCAGGCTGTGAGTCACCGTCAGGGTCTAACCGGGGGCCAAACAGCAAAGCTGTGTAGGCACCCGTGGTGTTTCTACCCTCCTTCTACATCTTCATCCTCTTCGCTCGTCTTCTGCGCTGCGTTTGGAACCATAAGATTTTAAAAGTTTTCAAATCTAGCACACAGATTATTCCAGTCCCTGGACCATAAATACCATAAATAGGTCAAAGGTAGAGGTCCTGATTTTGAGCTTAGGTTACTCATATGCAGCCAGGTTTGCAGATTTCTGCCATATTAGATTTTATAGAACAGCCACAAAAAGCTATCAGATGGTTTTTAGATCTTCAAAAAGAAATGAGGTCATAATCCAGCGACTGTTTTCCGGGACTGATCCCAAACCTTCCCGAGGTTCTCAAAAATCTGCTTTTTCCACTTGGGGACTCTACAATAAACCACAATGTTTGCATATTTTCTGACCTCATGGCCATACTTTTACCTTCTGATCAGTTTGCCTTCCCCTGAGTTATTATATTTTATAGCTTCACCAAATTTAAAGCTTCAACAAGTAAGCGCTTTCATAGGAGCAGCTGATTCTGTCCAAAAAAGCTGCTTTATTGTCTCAAAGCCACCTCAGACTGCACCTTTGAGTTCTGTCTGTGAGCCTTTTCTGGTTTTCACGTCATTGTTTTGACTGTTCCTCATCAGACTGGTTTCCAGCTTCTGTGAACCTGCCCACATTGAGTCACTGCAGTATAATAACAAAGCTCTAGTTCACGTCTGGAGAATCAGGTGAGATGTTGACTGAAGGTTTCCTTTCTCACAGCAGGAGACTGTCCACATGATTACCTGCATGGACACAATGATGCTGCACTCGGGAGAATGAGGAGTGTTTAGTTTGTGCGTCGACACTTGTGAAGAAGCTGAAGTCAGTCTCGGTTTTGTGTAATTCTGTGCTTTGGGCTCAGATGTGTAACACTTCTCTGTCAGGGACGTAACTGCATCTGTGTACTTTGTGTGAAAGTATGAAAACATAAAGCGCATCATGTTCATCTCCTCAGTGTTTCTGTGCCTACAGATGCAGGAGTGCGTGGCTTTAGGGGAACTGGGGCGATGCAGCCTTTGAATGAACCGGTGAGTGTGTTTCAGCTTTAACTGTTGAGTCCATGTGAGGAAAAGTTTTATGCCTTTTTTACCCCCAAATTTTAATATTACCGTCCGCAGAAGCTAACATAAATGGATTTCGTACCTCAGCCCTGACCTACATATTTTGCTCTTAAGCTAATCAGCAGTAGACTAAAATAGGAGGTTACATTAATCAAAGCGCATCATTACATTTATTCGATGGAGGGTGCCAACAGAGAGTTGGCAAAGTCTAAAATGAAAGCAGCGTTTTGGGAGACGCACACTCGGCTGGATATACCTCCATCTTTCTTCATCACAGTAAAGAAAGCTGCTGTATGTGTGTGTCTGTGATGTGCGGCTGGCATTTTGATCATGGCAGTCAGGCCCTGTTCATCTCTGTGGTATTGAAAAGGCTCCTTATTGGCCCTGACCCTTCATGAAATATTGTGTTATCAGCTGAGCACGAGTTGCCATAAGGCATTAGGGCTAGCACATTTCTCCAGCTCCCCTCCCCTACAATCCCCATCCACGAGAAAGAGATCACAAATACAGTGCTGTCACTCCCTGTCCGCTCTGTTTACTCGATTTCTATCTATCTGTGGTCAAAGCAAGGATGTCAAATCAAGTCAGGCTCTGTGGATGTCTTTAAATATTTTTTGCTTTATTGATATTCTTAAGGAGGGCAGCTTCTTTTCCACTCTGATTTAATTGTAACTGGGTGAAAAGCACGTATGTAACCACAAACGTACTGTACTCGGGATGTTTCAGGTACAGGTGATAACTCTAATAAAAGATGACAGAAGACATAAGAAAACAAATTACAGGGTGACAATTTCCTCAGATGCTGTCACCCAAGGTTCAAATGGCAGACACCATGTTCTATTATTTATCGAGTTAGTTGATGAAATGTCATCTTTGATGATGTGATGTTCACAGGGAAGGCTGACGTCTAAGAAGTTCAACTGACAAGCATCTCCGTAGCCTTGCCAAAAAACATGTAGTCTTCTTTAAATATTGAAGGCCTACATAAGGAGGAACATGCAGCCCTTTGTGCTGCCTGTCATTATTATACACATGTCAGCTGGTGCAGATTAATTGGCTGGATGGCGCCCTTTTTCTGCACACTGATTAAAGGAAACGGGATACCTTTCAGGAATCGCTCCTGTGTAGCTTTTCCAAAGCGCGCGGCCGGAGAGACGCTCTGACCGGCCCGCTCTCGTCCCTGCGCGTCACAGCGCTGCGCAGTTTACGCTGCTGGAGAATGAATACTAGCAGCTATGCTGGTTTTATGTTCACTTTTATGAAATCTGAAATGCGCCAGAAAAAGTAAACAGAAGAGAGCAAAAAGACAATTGACAGCATACACGGCACAATAAAAATCCTACAATTTACAGAGCAGGATATTGTGTTTTATTTTATTCATATAAATTTGCCTTCAGGCAGCTTCACAAGCTTAAAGTCTTGCACAATATGCCGGTCCTCCTCGAAGGGCATATTAGCGTTTGCTGTTGCATATTAATTTAGCATCCAGAATGACTGACTGGATTCAGCCCTCCACGCTCCTTTATGCCTTCTTCTCTCACCCTGGAGGGGTAATATTGCAAGATTATGAGTCCTGTGTGTTATATTTATACTCCCCCCCTCCTGTTTCTACTCCTTTTTATCTCAAGCAATTATGTCTTTCACCCCATCAATCTGTCACTCAACATCTACTTATACCCACCACACTGTTTAGCCGGGAGACTCATCTGTTCATTCACAGCTAAACCCTTTTTGATCAGCCCTTTTGACTGCAGCCTGCACGTGGCACGCATTAACACATGATTGTTACGAGTGAGTCGTTAAATCGCTCACTTCGAACAAGCGTCGCTGTAAAATCCAGAATTTCTTTGTTGCTATTAGCCAAAAGCTACATGCAGTATTTACGTCACGCTCCACAATCTCATTGAAAAGTTATTTTTGCCACATTGACGCGCCTCCATATGGCTGTACAGGTGTGAGGGGGGGGGGGGGGGGGGGTGTGAGGAATCTATCACTACTGTACCGCAGCGGCCCGAGTTATTTTTGTTTGTCCCGTCCTCTTTGGTAGAACAAGGGGGGCTCAGGGAGCGTGTGTGAACAGAGGATCAATGGGAAGGGGGAACAAGCGTGAGCCCGCGCGCACAAAAGAACAGAAACACACCCACACATCATAAACACGTGCACACATGCAAACATTACAAACACACGGCGTAAACCCAGGTGGATTTGGTGCAAGCTGTTTTCACTGGCAGCAACCCCCCCCCTCCTCCCCACCACCACCACCCCCCCAGCCACATCCCAGCCCTGCTCAGCAAAGCTGTCACAGCGGCAGCACTCATAATGAAGGGTAAAATATTTTATTCAGATTTACTAATTTGAAAATGAAGCATGCCTGTCGACAGAGGGACAGTTCTTCTCAATCTGTCAACGCGGAGCCACTCCGCGCTGACACCAGGATTCATTTGTCTTGTCGGCTCTGACAGTCGGATTCTCCCAGTGCTCTGCGGAGAGGGATCGCCCAGGGATTTTTTGAGCTGGATAAAACACATTCCGACAAGGAACAGCCTCTTTATTAATGCAAATTAGGCCAGAAAAATTCCAGCAACAGCTACTTGGCTCCAGAGTCCTGGCTCCATTCTGTTTTTTCTTTCTTTTTTGGGGGGGTGGGGGTTGGGTGGTGGTGGTGGTGGGGTGTTAATAAAAGCAGCCTCGGTGTGTTTGTGAGAATAGGGCCTGCAGGAGGACCTGTCACACCACAGCTGTGACACTCTCCACACACATGGGACCAAATTTTGGAGCCTCTCCTGCACTTTTAGGTGCCCTTTCCAGGTATAATTGCTCACATCACCACAGCGGACATTGTTGTTGAGTTTTACTTTCTGAAAAAAACAAACAGAACCAGCATGCCTACGAGCATTAATCGGGGTCAACCTATCGAATTGCTTATGGATAATGAGTGCGTATTAGTCAAACCTTCTCCCCTCTATTTTTGACTTTGGATATGGTTTTTTTCCCCTCTCTGCTGCGTCTCTGTGTGTCTGTTTAGACCAGAGGCCACGGGACTCACGAACTGTGGCTGACTCGCGCTTGCCTGGATGAGTGCAGGCGAGTTGTTGTTTTATTTCGCCGAGAGTCCTTTGACATTTATCTCTCTTCACCTGCTCCGTGATGGTGATCCCGAGTGACAGGGTCTCCTCTCTTTCTTCGTTCTCTGTCTTTCTGTCTTTCCACCCACCCCCACCCCGCCTCCCCCATCTTTCTCCTCCAACCCTCGCTGCAGATATGTGAATCTTAAACCTGACCACTATTGGCACTGCACAAAGTAAATTGAACTTGGTGTGCTGGGGGACCATTAGAGAGGAAACGCATGTCAGTCAGAGACATTTGGGTGAAGGAGAGCATGATGGGATTGCTTCCTTATAATGTTTAAGATGGGACAGCCTCTCTGATTCTACAATTACTTAAATGGATGAGAGCATGTAGCCACTGTAGCTCTACTGTAACACTCAGATTAGTTAATTGGTGATCCTGTGCTGTATTTCACTGAAGCAGACAGGAGGCATCACGTGTTCATAGTCCTCCCACTGTCAGTCTATTGTAACACAGAAGGGCTTCTGTCTGGCCTCCTGCAGCATGGAGGCAGATGTATTCGATGCAACCACCACACGCTGTAGCTATTTGTGAAGCTCCGCAGCAGCACGGGCTGAAATTGGACTAAAATGTCAGCCGGAGAGGAGAGGTGGCTGCTTCAATTTGTTTTCATCCCGTGTATCGGCCAGCTCTTCTGGGAAAAGTCACCTTAATTGCAAAGGCTTCAATACTTGACCTCACCATCAGTTCATTAACCCAGCAATAAAAGAAGCCCTCATTCTGCCAGGACTGCACCCGGGCTCCCCGTCTGAAAACTATCTCACTTCCACAACCCCGTTTTACCCCGAGAGCGAACGCCGCCGCTCGCCGCCCACTTTATCAATTGCCTTCATAATTTTAAAAGCCTTTTTTATGTTGTTGTTTTTCTCTCATATAGCAAATGGAGTCATAATTTAATATTTTAATGCATGTTAATGTGTTGTTTAACCTTCTAGCAACAATCAGGCGTCTCTAAAAGGTTAACCTTGAACGTGAGCCAGTGCAGACAGCAGCACAATAACGCGTCAATCTTTGAAAAACATCTCTGTCTAATGGATTAGTGGTTGATTGCACAGCCCCATCTCGAGGTAGATGCCGTATATATTGGATAGGCATTAAAACGAGCATTCCTCAATTTTCTCGCTGCCGGCCCTCAGGGTCAATGGATCGCTGGGGCAACAAAACGCTGAGTCAACGCTCGCCTCTTAATTTATCTCGGGTTTGATTAGAGCTTCGTTCACGTCTGCAGGAGCCCACCGGCTCAAAAGGTAAATACGGTAGATTTAAAAGAAAGGTCTGCTCAAATTTCACCCCAGAGATTTTTTTCTTTCATAACAGCTGACTGGTTGGAGTATAATGTTGTATGAAAACATGGCAGACCTGCACTGACATATAAGGTAAACAGTACTGTAAGAAACATGACAGCGAGTTTAAAGAAAGAAAAGACCTGTGTTGAAATGAATGAGAGAAAGGGCACGCAGCTGCTGGTGTGTGAAGGGTAACTAGACTGTCAGTAACCTTTACGTGACGGGCTGACATTGTATCTATCATATTAAGGATTGGTCAGGTGGAAACACAGCGATCAGGCACAGCTTAATATCCAGCTCCAAAAACGGGAACTCACTGCAGTTATTTTTCTGTGACCTGAGAAATCATCACACCGTATTTGTACTGATGCAGTTTATCCATTTCTTTAAGTATCTGTTCAAAGATACTATAATTCTTTGTCTACATAAACTCATTTCTTCATTGTTACATTCGAATTCTTCCTGAAAGGTTTTGAAAATCGTGAAACTGCACATTTCTCTTTTCTAGCTGCTGTAATTCTACAAGGCTGCACAACTCCCAGAGACTGAACTGAGAACAGATTATACAAGAGATTTATTTACATTTATTCAACATCATAAACACAGAAATTCACATGAACTATTTCAGAGTCCCGACAGAACCTCAGAGATGTGAAACAGAAATCCAGAAGTTTCTTAACAAATAAAAATGCAGCTGTTTCAGGACCACAATTTAACTGCAAAATGAAACCGTGTTGGAATTATTTTTCTTATATTCAATTCAATTTAATTCAATTTTATTTATATAGCGTCAAATCCCAACAAACAGTCGCCTCAAGGCGCTTTATATTGTGGGTAAAGACCCTACAATAATACAGAGAAAACCCAACAGTCAAAACGACCCCCTATGAGCAGCACTTGGTGACAGTGGGAAGGAAAAACTCCCTTTAACAGGAAGAAACCTCCATCAGAACCAGGCTCAGGGAGGGGGGGTCATCTGCTGAGGGGGGAGAGACAGAGATTAATAATAACTAATGATTAAATACAGAGTGGAGTATAAACAGAGTAAATAAGGTGAATGAAAAGAAACAGTGCATCATGGGAACCCCCCAGCAGCCTAGGCCTATAGCAGCATAACTAAGGGAGGGTTCAGGGTCACCTGATCCAGCCCTAACTATAAGCTTGATCATAAAGGAAAGTTTTAAGCCTAATCTTAAAAATAGAGAGGGTGTCTGTCTCCTGAATCCAAGCTGGGAGCTGGTTCCACAGAAGAGGGGCCTGAAAGCTGAAGGCTCTGCCTCCCATTCTACTCTTAAGTATCCTAGGAACCACAAGTAAGCCAGCAGTCTGAGAGTGAAGTGCTCTGTTGGGGTGATATGGGACTATGAGGTCTTTGAGATAAGATGGGGCCTGATTATTCAAGACCTTGTAGGTGAGGAGAAGGATTTTAAATTCTATTCTAGATTTA
This sequence comes from Archocentrus centrarchus, assembly GCF_007364275.1. Classification (NCBI taxonomy): domain Eukaryota; kingdom Metazoa; phylum Chordata; class Actinopteri; order Cichliformes; family Cichlidae; genus Archocentrus; species Archocentrus centrarchus. The sequence goes on from NC_044349.1 coordinate 1,082,045, forward strand.
ACAGGGAGCCAATGAAGAGAAGCCAATATGGGAGAAATCTGCTCTCTCTTTCTAGTCCCTGTCAGTACAGTTATACACAACACTACAGACACACAGGACTCAATAAAGACAGAATTAAGACTAAAGTCACGCTAACAGAACCATAAAACATATCAAATTTCATATAAATAAAAGGAGCAGTTTAAAAAATAAGTTACAAGCCGTGATGCGCACAGATGCGCCTTCAGTTTAGGAACGAGCTTCAGGCAGGAACCTGTGATGGACCAGAACATCAGAGGGAACAGATCTGGATTTGAACTGAAGTCAGTTACTGACACTCACAACCAGGGTGGTGAAAAGTGGAGTCATACAGTCTTCTTCTTAAGTCTGTTCTGCTGCTCATCGAGTAGATAACAGAACCGTTTCTGCTCAGTCTCATTGGGTTGGGTAAGTTCACCTCTGATGTTTCTGATCTGGGGTCTGTGAGTCAGAAAGCCCAACATCTGAGCCTCCGAGCCAAGAAGTCACAGACCAGCATCTGAAACACGGAAATCCCCAAAACACCAAAATAATAAACCATCACTAAAAATCATTAAACACCACAGGAGTAACTGCATGATTGTAACTCACACTCCTGCCGGGACAGCATTAAAAAGTTGAGACTGTAAAATAAAAGCTATATACAAATAAATAGATGCTGGTAATCGAAGTCTAATAAAAGACTGAAAGCTGTGGAATACCACAATAATAAAATTAGGATGGGGAGGAGTTCGTCACTTTATCAACAACCATGATGGCAAATTTTAGAATTTAAGAGCCTTTATTTTATTGTTATTATATTTTTTTATTAAGAATTTCTTTTGCAATAATCAACCCGACATGTTTTTCTAACCATGGGAGGAGCCAAAGCAAACCTGCAAGCACAGGGGCAACATGCACACAGGAAGAGCCCGGGTTTGAACCCCGAACCCCCTCGCTGTGAGGACTTAGAGCGCTAACGATGAGCCACGATCATCGTCTGATCGCCTGATCATCGTCCGCTGCACGTAATCAAATCTATGATTCAGAGAATCTGGAGGAGTCTCTGTGCGCACAGGGAAAGGCTGTGCTGTGATGGTTCAGCCCTCGGCAGCCGTACATTACAAACAGAAATAATTCTGCAGTAAAAACACAGCGTGGGTTTCTCTGCGAGCCTGAGCTCATTTAAGACTACCTAAGAGTTTGCTGTCTTTGGTCTTATTAAAAAGTGTTTGGTTTTTATTTACACTTTGTTTGGTGTTCCAACGTTAGTGGAAGACGGTTTGCAAAGCTAAAAAAAGCGTGTTAGCCTGAGTCAGTCTGCTGGTTGTGCCCCTGGTTTCCACAGTTATCCACCCGTCCTCACATCCGTCTTTATCCCCAATCTGTAACCAGAGGCTCCGGCTCTGAAAAGGTGTGTGTGAGATGCCTGTGATACACTACAGTGACAGTAGTTGAGCAATGGGCCTGTCTTGTTCTGGGGCCCCCGCTGAAGCACAGTTCCCCTTTGTTCTGTGATGTATTGATCCATTCAGACCTCCTCCCGAATGCACTCCACTGGTGTTCACTCTGCTCAAACCAGCTTGTGCCATGGATCTTCCTGTAATGCTCACTCTCACTCAGCAGCTCGAAGCAGAGGCTGCGCCGGAGCCGGAGCCAAAGACTAAACCCTCCACTGTAGTTTATACCCCGGTAAGAATTTTACAATTAAAAAAACCTGCTGTTTTTTTTTTTAAGCTATGAAACCCATAAACTTTTCGTCATCTGCATCCTGAGAAGACTGCAGGAATTTTATTCCCTCCACAGAAATGTGCTGTAGATGCTGAAGCATTGTTAGGAGAGGGTTGGTCTCAGAGTCTGAAGGTCCCACTCTGTCACAGCGAGACAGCGTGGAGGGCAGCCGGTGTTACTGCCAGGTCACTCAGGGTCTAATTAACATGCCATCACACTCATGATGTGATGTGACTCGTTAGTGTGAAAAAAGAAAGCGGCTGATTCTGCAGCTGACTTTTCACCGTGAGCTTGTTTACACGCATGCAGCAGCACCTCAGTCTGAATCAGAATCAGCAGGAAGGTTACGGGTTTGAATCCGTTCTGTTAGAGCTGCCTTCTCATGGGCTCAAAGCTGTGCAGGATGGGAGGGAGGATTTATCTGCACAGCCTCATCACATGACGTGACCCAGGGCCCGGAGCAGAAAGGTCTCTCTCTCAGGTGCCATGGAAACCGGCCCACCTCTGGCTGCCTGTCCCTTCGTCCTCCGTTCGCCCTCTGTGCTTTTCCTGTCAGGGTTTCTCAGGCCTGTTGATCGTCTGAGTTTTTAACAGACTATTCCAGCTGTGAGAATTTGAACACATGCTTCTACAAGTCTCTTAATCCAGATTTCTCTAAATTTATCATTAATAAAAGCAATCATATCCTGACACTATTGTAATCGGGTCCCTCCCGTCTTCCCGTCCTCCCGACTGCTGCTAAAACTACAGAGCAAATATCATGAGGCAAAGTGCAGAGGAGGGATATTGGCAAAGAAGGACTGGCTTCAAATCACATCCTTTAAAATTAAGGAAAGAAGATGCACACTCTGGAGTGCCCTCTAGTTTGGGTCCTACTGCTCACCCTGCACGTCACAATAAAAACCCAGCCATTAATAAGGAACTCTCTGGAGACCTTCCTGTGGACGCTGTGGTGAGGCATGGATCAGGGCTCAATTATGAAATGAAACCCTCAGGGCTCCTTCTAGAGTCAAAGCTACCAAGCAGGCAGATCTTTGATGGAGACCCCAAAGGTCACTCAAAGCTGAAGACGTTCTCTTCAGAGATGATAGAACCTGCGTCTTTATCCAGGCCGTGCAGACGGAAGCTAATATGAGCAAAAAGCAAATGACTGTTTCTCTGAGTGCATCGAAGGAACGCTGAGCCTTAGAAAAATGATCTCGAGGCCGGATTAAACTAAAACCTTTGATGGAAATAACATCTGGTGAACAGCAGACGCTGCTCATCACCGAACTAATGCCATGTCACTGCTAGATTAAAGCACGGTGGTGGTAGCATAACGCCAGCAGTGACAGGGAGGCTGGTCACGCTGAGGGCAGGATGAAGATGGTTCAGATGGCTCAGCTTTTAATAGAATTAGGACCTAGAGTCAAGTTTCCTGCTGTCCAACTATAATCCAGAGTTAAAGCCCACAGAGAACTAAAGATAGTATTTCTAACCAAAAGTACTGCTGCGATCGCTGTGAGAGGGACTCTGAATGACTGGATTTAGTGTGAGGATGCTTTTATAGATGAGTCGTTTCAGTTTTTGATTTTTAATGCATTTACTGATTAATTTCCAGAAATGGCAGAGGACCTCTTATCTTCTTTGATGCATCGAGCGTAGATTAATTTAATATTAAATAAAGTGCACAAAAGTCAAAGGCAGTGGATACTTAATGAAGCGACTTAGTTACCTGGAGCAACACCTTTCTCCAGCTCGTGGTGGTGTTTCAGTTTCTTCTTTCCCAGAATAATCCATAAAGGACCAAAATAACAGTGCAGCTGTCTGCAGGTTTATGATAAAACAGTTTGGGCCACTTCTAAAGGAACATAGACCTTAAAAATTGTAGGAGAAGTAATTTTCTTCCTTCTTGATTTGATTCTTTTGATAAGGTCACATCATTTACGCTGTTTTCATGTCAGGTTTTGTCCTTTGCTGGTGCCCTGGAGGATCTGCAGAGCAGAGGTGTGAGCGCTGGAGCTGCTGTCATGTCCTACACCTGAGCGTTACATTTGCCACGGCTGTTAGAGTCTGCCGTTGCTGCTTTTAATAGCTGTGATGGCTTCACAGAACCCCACCAGGGTCAGTGGCACTCCAGTATGGAAAAATTCATGCATTCATCCCAGCGCTCCGTAATGCATCGCTGACATCACTGCTGCAAATGAAACCCTTTACAGGACGTCTATTAGCATCTCCTGTTTCATCACCGGTGAGTGGCTGATCGTGCATCAGGCTGGCAGCAAATGGAAGAAGATCACTGCCAGCTCTGTGATTTGTTTGCTTTGCTGTGTAGCCTGGAAGTATCAGCATATATTTAGATTTCTAAATGCCCTGCTAACATAACTTAGCAGATGTTGGGGAGTCATATGGATGTTGGTGTAACAGAGACCCCCTCAGGTATTCTCATTATTCTACTACTGAGCAGATGGCAGGGAAACTTACCACACGTACTATTATCCATCATACATATTCTGCTCCCAATTTACATAGCTGGGGCTTTAAGGGAGCTCCTACAGGGAGCGCTCCTAGCTCCAGGATTGCACTGCAGCTCCACCTGAGGCTTTGGAAGAGAGTCTGAGATGTCACCGCCACTACACCTCAAGCTCAAATATGCTAATGGTTGTACAAAGGAATTCCAGTGGGTGCATTCCACTTTGTATATTTTGATTTGCGAGGGAGAAAAATCTGCAGCCTGATGATTTTTAAACAGTTTAATATCATTCAGGAAATGTTTTTACTGTGAAACAGCCCCAATAAGATGATAAAATACGAGCTTTTATTGTATCCATCACATTTCCAGCCTGATGCATTTACACGTGCTGCCATTTCAAAAATAAGTTAACATTAAAATGCCCAGAAGACCTATTTTCTCACTGAGTTTCTTTCTATTAGCCACTGTCTCCTACGAGAGGGCACAGCTGTCTGCCAGAGTGAAAACTCTGTGAAATGGGTGTTTTCTGAATGAGCACTCAGCAACATTTGAATCAAACTGAACAGTTGTGACTGCCTGAGTTTAAGTATTTTATATATATGTTGTGTTTTGTTTTGTTTCTGTTTCCCAGCTTGGATTCAGGCGACAGACACCCTCTCTATTTTTAAGATTAGGCTTAAAACTTTCCTTTATGATAAAGCTTATAGTTAGGGCTGGATCAGGTGACCCTGAACCCTCCCTTAGTTATGCTGCTATAGGCCTAGGCTGCTGGGGGGTTCCTATGATGCACCGTTTCTTTTCATTCACCTCTTTTTACTCTGTTTATCCTCCACTCTGCATTTAATCATTAGTTATTATTAATCTCTGTCTCTCCCCCCTCTCAGCAGATGACCCCCCCTCCCTGAGCCTGGTTCTGCTGCAGGTTTCTTCCTGTTAAAGGGAGTTTTTCCTTCCCACTGTCACCAAGTGCTGCTCACAGGGGGTCGTTTGACTGTTGGGTTTTCTCTGTATTATTGTAGGGTCTTTATCTACAGTATAAAGCACCTTGAGGCGACTGTTGTGATTTGGTGCTTATATAAATAAAACTGAATTGAATTGATTTTGTAGTGAATATTTAAGGGAAACTGAGTAGAGTTTCTGATCAGCAGTAGTACCATGGTGCTGATGTATTGTTACATGAAGTACAGTTTTGTTTCTTCTCATGCATACACACACACAGGGCTGAACAATGTAACAAACGTGAATAAAACTGTTACGACCTGCTCAAAAGCTGCAACATAAGGTGAAGAGTGACACCAGAGTCTTAAGAAAAACTGGTTTATTTAAAATTACTTGTCAACACACACATACCAGAGTTTTACATTCTTCCACTGACATGCAACAATACTCTGAATATAAAACATAATGTAGTTGTTTTCTGAGAAAACTCCACAGAGCATCTTTAACACACTGACCGCCTGCATCCACAGCTATGCGTTGCATTCTTGCGTGCTTCAGTTTTTTCTTCACATGAAATGTTGTTCCGCTAATGCGCTCCTTCAATAGGCACTGTTTACAAAGAGCTGCAGAAATCTTTCATGCTGAAATTAATTCCAAGTGGAGAAGAATTTGCAGATTGCTGTCATCAATGAATCTTTTAACTCAGCTCGCAAGAAGACACAGAGGCCCTCTTATGTATTTACATACGCTCCATTTTATGTGTGTCAGACATGTATACATCCAGGCCAGTGATTCGCACAGCACTGTTCTTACTTTAGTTCCACTCTGGAGCTTTTTTTGCCCCTCCTTCTCCTCCTCCTGCTCTCTTCCCTCTGAAAGACTCAGCGGTGGAGGGAAGCAGCAGCAGTGAGGCAGCACTGGGCCTGAAGGGCACTTTTCAGCCTGGCCAGACACACTCGGGCCTTGCTGCTTGGCTGCGCAACATGGGTCACCGCCTTACATTAGGAGGACCCTGCCAAAGTCAGCCAAGCGGAGCCCTGCAACATACCTGAAAATGAATGAACAAAGTCGATGTGCCTACTGCAACAAAACAAGCATGTCTGACTGCAGGAGCCAGATTCTGATCTCAAAGTGAAATATCAATGACATCAGAAAGGTGCTTTTCATAATGTGTCTCATCAGTAGATGGATTGCACATTATCTATCTAATATTTATAACAAATGAGAGCCAATAGCCAATAGTTTTGATTGGTGCCCCTTATCTTGGCACAGCATGGAGACAAAATGGTCTCCGTGGGGCCAGTGGGGGCTCTCACTGAGGTCAGGAGGAGAAGCTGAAGCAGACCCCTGATTATTTATTTGGAGTTCAGGCTCTATCCATCACTCCAGCTCCGTCCAGCCTCTCTGCTTCTTCCAGCTTCTCCTCTGAATCCCACTCTCACAGTCCAATGATAGACGTTTCACGAGAGGCACCTCAAGGTGGGGCTAAATAGTCTTACAGTATATTCCCAATCATGTCGCGTAGGCGGAGTCTGACTCTCATGCTCTTTGCTATGTTGCTGCCTGCCCGGCGTCTACTACAGCTTACATGACAGAAGCGAGAGGATGGAGTGAGTGAAATAAAGCCACACTTCGTATTTCTCACAGACACTTTTTTCATAATTTGGCAGGAAGAGGGGAGGGCTGGACCAGTGCGCGGCATTACGAGAAAACGTGCATGTTTAGTAGTAGAAAGCAGCTGCCTGTCTCTTTTACGCATACCCTACTCCAGTGAAGGCAGCAGCAGCAGTTCAGATCAGATTTCACATTCAGCCCCGACCAGCTGAGAGAGAGAGAGAGAGAGAGAGACAGCCAGAGAGCAGGAGGGCTCGTTTCTCCGCTTTCCTCTCCGAAAACCCTTTTTCTCCCTGAGCGCAGCCACTGACCGCTCCTGCGAGGAGAAACCCGGGTGTGCGACGCAGTTATCGGGATTTTTAATTTTTTTTTTTTTTACCTCCTTCCCTCCTTTTTTTTTTCTTTTATGTATTTTTGCAGGATTTCAGCAGCGAGAGCGCCACAGAGAATTAGATAAGAGGGAAGAAGAAGAAAAAGAAGAGATGGACGAGCAGCCGAGGTTGATGCACTCTCACACGGGGGTAGGCATGGCAGGGCACCCCGGCCTGCCGCAGCATATGCAAGAAGGCACCGGGGGAACGGACGGCGACGGAAGAAAGCAGGACATTGGAGACATTTTACAGCAAATTATGACCATCACGGATCAAAGTCTGGATGAAGCCCAAGCCAGGTAAAGGACATGCGCCGGCTCGCTGTCAGGGGGCGGCGGCGCCAAAGTAGATCAAAAATAAATAAAAAGACGGAGAAAGAAAAATGACAAAAATCTAAATATGTGCACTGAAATTTCCACATTTCCGACGCAGTTCGCTGGAGATGAAACTGCAGCGCGCCGCTTTCTGCAAAAGCCGACAGAATTAAAATAAGTCGACGGCCGAAAATTAAAGTGTGTGAATATGGCGTTTATTGCCAGCGTGTCGCCCACTGAGGGTATTTTTAAAACACTTTTCAGTCCGGCGCGGAGAGCTGCTTTTATTAGCGCGCTCACATAAAGCTCATCATTTATTTCTGAATATGAAACGGAATAACTGAGCAGCAGTCCGCGCTGTCTCCGCAGCAGCTCACAGCAACTTTCCCACTTACGATACATAATTCAAGATTTCATCCATCTTGTGCGCGCCGCCTTCAATTCAGTGAAGATGAAGTTATGCGTTTAGAAATCCTTTGTTTGTTTGTTTGAATGGAGGAAGCACAACAATCTGAAATGCTATCATTTTATTTTCATAGTGTAAATATAGGAGAATACATAAAGGTGGGTTTGTAGCACATGCACGCATACAGCTGCTAATAATTCACTTTGGTTTTTACTGTAATTGTTCTGCAGCGTTTGGCTGTTAAAACATTTAAAGTGCTGAATTTAAAGATGTTGATTGTGATAAAACGATGAGCTGCTGATGAGGTTTTTTTTGATAAAATGATGATTTTGCTTTCTGTGGTCGCTCATGAAGCCACTTTTCCGTTTCAGGAAACACGCTCTGAACTGTCACAGGATGAAGCCTGCGCTTTTCAACGTCCTGTGTGAAATCAAAGAGAAAACAGGTATGTAGGAGTGTGTCCCGCTGCTCTCACACAGGTGAGGGGATTCACAGGACCCGCTCTCCCCATCATCAGACTCTAATTTGCTGCTGAGGCTCACATTCACGCTGGAAACCTGATTTAGTCACAACACAATTCAGCATATAAATTTCAGTGACATGTAAGACATGTGTTTCCTCGCGCGGCGCTAAAGTCTGCGTGTTTTAGCAGTTTCACAATAGGAACTGTGGACAATTACCTCCAACAGTGCTTATCAATTATTGTGTCAAAATATGAATGAGGTTCTTTTTTGATGCTATTGTGGAATAATAGAGAGTATTGAGCAAAAATTGTCACGAGCGCGTTGATGTCTCCCCTTGTGAGTTAACTGTCAAGTCTGCTGAATACGTCTCTTTCTATTATGTATTGTGTCTCTCTATTAAAGCAGTTGTGAGAGAGCATGTCAGCAGAATAATTGCTAGGAGAGAAATAACGTAACATAGGAGGCGTAAGTCATGTTTCCAAATCATTCTCCCGGTGACATTTTTGAAATTGGCACAGAGAGAATTCAGTGCACTTCAGACTGATGGCGTGCACCTCCATCTTTTATTTCCCTGTCTTTGCACTGACGTGCTGTAGGACTCCTGCAAACTTGCATTGCTGAGATACTGAGATGCCAAAGCAGTGAGAGCCGGGGTTTCTGTGTGTTTCACACTCGTTAGTGCATGAAATCAAATGGAAGGGGTGAAGGAGATACTGTTTTCATTGCCTCCAAAGTTGCACTTGCTCATACTTGACCTTTGTGGCAGCGGCGATTGGTGCTGTTTGCATTGTTTCTCGTGTGTGTGTGGGTGTGTGTGTGTGTGTGTGTGTGTGTGTGTGTGTGTGTGTGTGTGTGTGTGTGTGTGATCCCACCCTGCTGCTTTCATGGATGCTTTCATTGAGGTTTTCATTGAAGATCACCTCGCTGCCCACCCTCACCCCCTCGCCCTCCCCCGAGCGTGGCAGTTTATCTTGAAACGGCCACTGCCTCAGGAGAGAGCAGGGGGGGCCTTTTGAAGCCTGCTGGCTCGCTCTCGGTTTTGTTGTCTTGGTAGGTTTTATCGAGGGGGAGTGACACAGTTATGCATAGTGTTTTACTCCCTGGCGCTTCTCGGAGTTCATCCAAAGTTCGGCTCTTCTGAGAGTACAAAGTAACTTGGACCCCTTCCTGCCTGCACTCCCTTTTGTTTTCTCTTTCAGCTGCTAACCTATAAATACAAGGTGCAGCTTATGGAGCTGCACGCAGCAGATCTGCTGCCTGTCATGTTGCTATTTGGTTAGCTTTGTTCTAGTTTTAGAGAGGAACATTTACTACAGTTCATGCAGTTTCTGTTATTTTTTACATGAACATTTGAAATTTCTTCATTTCCTGTCAGATGAATGCAGCGTACTGTGTAATCTCACCGTCCTCACGCCTCAGCTGTGCAGAGTCAGTGTAAATAAAGTATTTTGTTCCACGGGACACATCGACTCACTGACAGGTCAGATATCAGCACACATGCTCGCTCTCATAACTGAACACCCTCAGAGCACATTTCTATGTAAAGAGCGACGTTATGAGTCAGTATTGTTTTGGTCATTTATTAGTAAACAGCAGCCGTTTCTGAGTTTCACTCCTCTGATGTGTTTGGGGGAGTCGCAGCTTGTTGCTCCATCTAGTGGCTCGGCCTCCTTTTGAAATCAAAGTAAAACAGTGAGAATTATGTTCATGAATTCTTCTCTTTTTCCAATGTATTCTAATTTAACTTCAGATTTGTGCACATTTACAGAAATCTGAATTTATGTTGCTGAAACGAAGCAGCTATTTATTTAGCTTTTATGCTAAGACGTTAGTGCTCATGTTTGCAGTAAAGTGCAAATTTGCTTCTTTTTACAGCACAGTTATTCTTAGCAGATCTTTTTGTTTAGACTTTGGTTTGAAGTTTGTAACATTCTCCATATTTCAGCACTAAAATTGCTAAGAAACCGCCGTGAAGCGCTCTGATTCCAGCGTGCAGCTGTGGCGGCTCCTCTGAGCTGCAGCTGAGCCGCTCTAACTTTGTCCTCAGTTACCGCCGGCGTGCAGAGATGGTGTGTATCCACAGAGCTGCTGTTTGCCTGTGTGTATTTTCCATCCCCGGAGCCGCTGACAGCACCTGCAGGACACAATGCCAGCGCTGATCTAGGGCCTGAACTTGTGACCTGCTCTGTGTATTTTTACTGGGAAGAAGTGAGCGATGGCCAGCAGAAATATTGTGCAGTATAAACAAGCACAATAGAGCACTGACACCAAAGAGGAGGAAGAGGAGGAAGGAACGCTTTATTTAAACCAGTGTTTTTAGCTTTTCTTCTTCCTTTTTTTTTGACACACAGCGGCTCTGACTTTACCCAGATTCATTCCAGGCATATTTGGGCTATTTTACTTCAAAGGAAGGCTCTTCTTCAGACGCTGTGTGTGTGTGTGTGTGTGTGTGTGTGTGTGTGTGTGTGTTTGTGTGTGTGTTTGTGTGTGTGTTTGTGTGTGTGTGTGTGTGTGTGTGCGTGGTATCATGCTTTCAGGAGATGAGGAGAAGACGAAGCATAAAACCTATAAAACGTATTAATTATGTGACCGTATTTCTGTAAAATGTGGAGCAGAGGTCAGCGTTGGTGCTCCCTCTGGTTGCTCCTCACAGACACAGTTTTAGGCTGCCATCGGGCGATTTAACCTCACCCTCTCACTCACTGGTTTCTTTGAGTTAGCAGGCTGGCAGATGTGAATGCATTAATGTATCTTTATCAGGGATATTTTTAAGGTGAGATGTTTTCTCTTTCTCGTCTCCTTTTTTATGATTGATGAAAATGCCTCTTTAGATAAGCAAAGGCTTGACAAAGTGATTTGGAAAATGAGCCGCCTTGACCTCTGTAAACACTTCATCAGCATCGTAAATCTCTGGCAGTGTCAAACAAAACCACTCCTCGACTGAGCTGCTCAGTAAATGTGCTGCACTGACTCGCTGTTTAATTTTTTTCCTCTCAACCTCAACAAAAGGCCAGCTTTCTCGTGGCCCGTGTTTGTGTAGTGTAAGGTTTCAAGCCTAGGGGATCCTCCATTTATAAAAATGACTAGCCGAGTGATGTAATGTTATTTTTTGAAGGGTGAAAATAGGGTGTTTTATAGAGGGCGGCCGAGCAGTGTTTGACAGGATGAAATGAGCCAGAGGTCTGATTATGGAAGGTGCGTGGAAGCCTACACTACATTGACTTGTCAGACCATTCAGATGCTTGGCATCTGCCTATTTGTATTACAGAGCTCGGCTCAGCTCTGCGCGTCACCGGGAAAACGCTTTGAAGCAGCCTTTGAGGTGATTGGGTATGATGTAACCTTTAAAATGTGATACAGCTGGTGCCGTGCTGAAACTACTGGTCAATACTTAATAACTGATAATATCACCTCCAGTGCTGATGTGTGATAAATGGCGTATGAAGCAGCAATAGAATTGGAATATCTTTGGGAGGGTTTTGCAGCTTTTTCATTGATTGTTTTGTGACTCATTAGAAATCAGTGACTTAATGTAACTTCATCAGATCAATTATTGGGAAAAAAAAGTGTTCAGTTTTCTGTCATTTGAGATCAAGACAAGGAGCAAACAGAGCTGTCAGCTTATTGGACTTTTTATGCTCAAACAATTTAAACAGTTACAGATTCATTTCTGTCAAATAATCAATTGATTGAGATTTGAACACCTCATCGTGGGGAAAGCTGTGATCGCCATTCAGTCCACTAAATGAAGCAATCAACGTTAAATTGTTGATTAATTGTTTTTATGAATATGCCAGATGTTTTCATGACTGATCAGTTGATGGTCTATTAAATGCTGGAAAGTGGTTAAAAAATGACAATAATTCTGAATATGGTGGTCTAATAGGTGCTAAAGGTCACAGCTGGACTTGATACATCATCGAGCAGCAGGAAAACATTTGCAGGGCTTGTTGGGAGTCGCTGCGAGTGCAGAGCAGTAACAGTACACATTACCTTCTGCGTACCGTATTACATGTCGAGGTGGATGTCACGGGGGCCGCGCCGCCCCTCTCGCGATCGTCTCCTGGTGGACACGGATACGTGCAGCCTTTGTCTCCCTCTCATCCTTCCTCCCCCCCCGTGCTGATACAGCAGCATCCAGCAGGAGAGAAATGCCAAGCTCGCCGCCACAGCTGTTTCCCCAATCGCTCTGCTTAATCATCCACTGAGAGAGAGGAAGAGCTGGAGTCTAATTCTGCTCCGAGGATGTCGGCGACTGGGGAAAATGTGTTTTGATTAACCAACATAAGGCAGAGTTTTTCTGCGCTGCATTTGATGCAGAATCGTAATCACAGAGTCATCAGCAAGTGACAGCATTGTAAATGGCGAGTTAATACCATTACAGTATAGAACAATGTGGTTACATTATACATTATGCAAATTGTCAGTCGCCTAATTGATACATGTTAATCATATTAAGGAGCTTAATTATAGGAATCTTACTGTGCTGCAATTTGGTAATTAACACTGACATCACACGCACGAGGAAAGTGATCCATTTTTTCCAGGAGACATTTCTCTCCTCATCCCTGTGAAAAGGAAGCAGCAGCTCTACATCGTTTTTATATTTTTGAATTTCCTGAACTGATGAATGATTTTCTTCCTCTCTGCTGAAGGCTACTGGAATGCAGTTTGTAGAAAAAATTACATTTAGCTCCCAGCAGCTCTGCCAGTGTGGAGATTACAGACTGAAGGCGAGATCCAAGCAGACTTGTAAAAGAGCGCGGGCCTCAATCTTTTACCTGAATGTCGGCTCCTGCGCCTAAATATCACTGTTCTGCCATTTACCTCCATCAAGGCTCTCTCTGCAATCTCAGTCCCTGCAGCTTTGCTCTGCCTTTTTCTGTACCGGCCTACTTAATATGTTACGAATGTAATCAAGTCTGCAAATTTGTTATGCACGTTAAATTGAACATGCAATGGCACATTCGAATGTGGTTGCCATACCAACCCCCCAGGAGTTCATTTTCCATAATGTAGTGTTTGGAATCTCATTTCCTCCACTCTCCCCTGCTGCTACTTGCAGACGCCACCTCCAGGCTTCCACTGTACGTTCACCACGAAGGAGGCTCGGCTGCCGAGGCTTTCCAACACCGGAGGGAGGGAGAACGGAAGGGGAGAGGGAGAGAGAGGCCTCTCTCCACGTAGTGGAAATGACACAAATTAATATACACTACTTAAACCAGACCAAGATTAATGGTTCCCTTTCGCTGCAGCTTAGTCCCACTGTCAGTTGCCGGGTGCTCGTTGGACAAAATCAACACTAATCAACATTTATTCCACTTTTGCCCTGGGCTCTCAGGAGTCTGGCAGGACTGCGTGCCCCCCCTCCCTTACCTCCTCTCTTCCCTCCCAGCAATCCACCCCTCCCTCCGTCCGTCTCGCTACGCTTTTCACCTCTCATCCAGCTCCTCCATACATCACCCTCCTCACACCGCTCGGCTCCTCGGAGAAGAGTGCGCCCCCTCCTATCAGGCCGCATTAGAGTCATGATAGATTTTCTCTTTTCATTTGCATCTGATATTTAACACAGCAAAGCAGTTGCTCTGTCACTTTACAGTACAAGCGTCTGAGCGCGTGCACACGCTGCGTGTGTGTCTTTCTGAAGCAGTTGGTAATCTTATCTGCACTCAGTCACTGCTGCATTATGGGAAACAGGATATTCATTCACTGCTCAGCCAGGAGTGTGTGTGTGTGTGTGTGTGTGTGTCAGGTAGTGTATTTATACAGCACTTCATTTGCTGGAAAGCAGCATTTCTGATTTCCCAGCACCAGTAAACTGAACTTCGGTGTCACGCGTGTATTTTCTGAGCTTATCGTGTGCATCGTAAATTTCCTTTTGATTCCAGCGACTGTGGCGTCCACGGATCTGCTGACTCTCCTTTCAGCTCCGCCATCAGCCTCGCGGAGCAACAATAAGTATCCCGTGAAGGCTCATAATTGGCCGAGCTAATGCAGGTCACAATTCCACTGCTGCTGCTCATCTCTTTGACATTCCACCAGCTCTGATAAAAACATGCTCACAGGGGCGATTAATAAGAAATATGAGCAAAATTAAACAGCATCTATGCCCTGACTGTACAGTAAATGGAGGCCAAACTGTTCCTATGGAAAAGGACGACTTGATTAAAGCTCATCAGTTTTGCTTCTTATGATTCGTGTGCTTTGAGACATATTATTCGTATTTATCTGAGGAGAGATTTTTTCCACGGTCAGAGTGGAAATTTTGAGGATTGCATTATACAATGCTAATGCTAACTCAGCTGATGCGGTTGTCAGTTTGTACCATGCAGGTCATGGCGTGCAGATGTTGTACTTTGTGTACTTCCAGGTCATATAAAGAAACATTTTTGCATTTGGCACCACAGACAGAAAAATCATAAATAACTACAATCATGCAAATAAGTCTGTTTCCAGAGCTGCACAGCACCACAGCCTGCTGCTAATATTAGCATGTCAGCAGAGATGCGCCCGCTGGCATTTAGATTTTGAAAAGTCTGACTTGCCAAATCCAAAATTTTTTTACTGTGTAATTACAGCTTAAAACAGTAGCTGGCGCTGTGAGTTCTTCTTTCTTCTCCGCTGTGAAACATTCATCGTGTGAGAGTTGGAGCTCAGAAACATCGAACAACAAGTAACTTTTTTCTGCTATGGCAAAAAAGAGAGAAGACGTCAGAACCAGATGATTGACAGCAGTCATGAAAAAGAGGAAATGCTACGTTACTGCAGATTAATGCAGATTACTGCAGATTGCTGCAGATTGCTGGCTTTGTATGGTTAGCATCATGAGGAAATGTTATCCAAGTCAGCGCCCAATCAGAGTAGTTCTGTTACAGAGGTGTGGCTTAGACTAATCTGATCAGTGCAGGATCATTTACATCTGAGGCTGAGTGTTTTTATCTGGACAGCCATGAGTGGTCACCTGTAAAACTGTTATTTCTTTATAATAAACTTCTTTAAATTTATACCAATCTTCAGATATCGTCTAAAATTGTTTCAAATATTGATATCAGCCCAGAATTTCTCACCTTTTCTGTCACTCAGGTAAGGCGGCGGCCAAATCCTCAACTCTACCTTCAGCTGAATTTTGTTTTGTTTTTTTACACTAAAGGATGATCTGATAGTTGTGTGTTGTTTTCAGCCATTCAGATATGTATTCATCCAGCTATTGTCTTACCAGCTTGTGCCTATTTAGGGAGCTGGATGTGCTGGATCTATTCCCAGCAGGCATTGGGTGGAAGCCAAGGAAACACGCTCAGCGGGTGAACAGTCCATCACAGCGGTTCACATTTTATTAATGTCCAGCAATCTAAGGTGGAATCCCTCCTGCAACAGTCTGATTTAGAGTCTGCGTGTCGCTTTTTTCCCCTTTGAAGATGAAATTGTACAAACAGCTGATGCCTGTTTTCCTGCTTTGCCAAGATATTCAGCACAGTGTTGTCCATCTTGTAGGACTGCATGGCCAGAGGCATTGTCATGGAACCAACTGGCCTCATTGAAGTGACACCTAGTGCTTTGTCAGCTTTGTGTCTCAGGTGCCAACCTGCGCTTCCCAAAATAAACTGTCATGCAATGTGGCAGGACAGAAAAATGTTGAAGGAGCATGTTGGGGCCCTGCGCCCCCCTGAAAGGAAACAAATGTTCCATAGCAGAAATGTATCGTGGCTTTGGACGCCTTCCCGGCACCGACACCAGCGAAGTGGAGGGAAACTTAAAGCGTGGAGCGCCATCGTCTGCGGCATCAGCAGGGGTCGCAGCAGGTGGGAACGTAGATGCGAAACCTGGAGTTTCTCTGCATTGATGCAGCTTTTTAATTATATTTTTTCAACTTATTTTATTTCGCTGTGGACCTGTTAGAGTTTGGCAGCTCTTTGTTACTTGCAGACATCCTCTTCCAGAAATAGCTTGTGCTTACTGTAGTTAGCTGCTCTTCCTGTTTTTATAAATGGTCTGTCATTTTGTCTCTGCGGTGCAACATCACACCAGGGAAGCGAGCGGAGGATGTGCTCTTGGTTGAAGTCACTTTCAGGCTGGTGTCAGGAGTTTGGAGAGGGCGAGCATGCGGAAAGTCGTACGCAGAGATTCCTCACCAGCTTCCAAAGTGTGACCACCAGCCGTGTCTGCCCTGCTGGATTTGGCCCCGAGTGTGTGATTCCTGTTAGATCTCACTGTGACCTGTGCGCTCTATAGCTGCCATGACATTTTTATGACTAGTGGACTGAAGTAAAGGTGGGAGTCACAAAGGCTTGAAATGGATCTGCACCTCTATAATGAGGAACCAGCAGCTAATCATGGACACAAAGGGAAGGATTCTGTAGGCTGACAGCGAAAGGTATAATGATGTTTCACTAAACATGGATTGCAGAGCTGGAGAGGTTGTGATGTGAACATTGTTGGAGCCAGGATCGTCTGTAGGAGGAGAAATGGGCCCATTAATACTCTACAAGGGGGTCACCGCTCCAGCCGAGCGAGACAATACGTACGTCTGTTAAAGCCGCGCAGCCGCTGAGCTCTGAAAACGCACACTTCTGTTATAGACCTGTTATTAATTTATTAATACAGTGATTTATTAATACAGTGGAAACTCGTTTCAGTTTTGCATGAAGTCAGTACAAGAGAAGGTTGTGTTTCTAATAAATCGACCCACATTGATTTTGTCGCACTGCCACACAGTGACAGCTGTCGCACCGCTGTCATAAATGTAATAACTTTTAATTGACTGAACAGATTATGGATTAAAGTATTCAGACACCTTCACACTTTACACACTCTCAGGATTTTTTTCCAAACTCTTTTTGAATAAAACTACTAAATAAATTATTTCTAAATTAGATTTCATTCAATTAATTCACTTTTATTTATATAGCACCAAATCACAACAGTCATCTCAAGGTGCTTTATATTGTGGGTAAAGACCCTACAATAATACAGAGAAAACCCAAAACGCCCCCCTATGAACAGCACTTGGTGACAGTGGGAAGGAAAAACTCCCTTTAACAGGAAGAAACCTCCATCAGAACCAGGCTCAGGGAGGGGGGGTCATCTGCTGAGGGGGGGCTGAGGAGAGGGAGACATTTCATCCATGTTTGTCGTGTTGCCCTCATCAAACCTTTAGCTGATGCTATCGCTACCAAAGGAATGTAAATCATCTCCACATGATTCCAGTATTGAACTGTTTAATCCAGGAATTCAGACTATTTCCTGCCTGCTGCTGCTTTCAAACCTCTAAAAGATTCATACGGCAAAATACAAAAAACATAACTGGAAAATTCTGTGAAACAAGCTAGCATACGCTAGCATACGCTACACGACAGACTGGGATGGACTAATGTGATGATCCTTTATCAAAGAAATGGGCTCAACATGCAGGCAGCCTACACCTGGTAACAGCAAGCATTTTCATTTTGTAATTACACAAAGTTAATTTTGGCAAAGCTATCCTGAGTTTAGCCTGCTAACAGCCGCTCCATCAGTCGGTGAAATCTCCATCAGCTTATGGCGATGCTGCTAAACACTGTTAAAGAACAGCAAAAAAATGCAACCAGTGACAAATCCCTTTTTGATTGATTTCTTATTTGTTCATGCACTAACATTACACCATCACTGCAGCATTTTCTGATATTTTATAAACAGCACAATTAATCAGCTAATTAAAAAAACCAGGACAGTGATAATCAAAATCATCTTCACCTGTATTTCTAAGAGCCGGCTGGCCGCCCTGCCATCGCTCTTCGAGCTGATAAATCCGCACTGCTCCTGTCTCTGCTGTAAGGAGATTGTGTTGATAAGTTAATATTCCGACAACAGAGATGAGATAAAGAGGTTTTAGGAGTTTGGAGGATAGTGTAACCTTGATAAAACGCTCATCTCAGTGACACTGATTTTCACCATCCATCTTCATCTGATATGAAGTATGCAAATGGTGGCATCGGCTGGGAGTGGAGTACGGTGCTGTTAAATGGGCCATTTCAAATGTTCTTTGTACCATGCTGACTTCCAAAAAATTCACTGTCAGCCCGCTCAGCGCAGACGGAAATCTTTTTGGAGACACTTTTCCACCTTTATCTTCTATCTTCTTCCATTTCTTCCCACTTCCATCCACCTCTCCCCCTTTTTTTTTCCTTCCCTCCTCCAGCTCTTCCCTTCCCCTCTCCTTGCGTGCCATACAAATTAGGTAGGCACTGACAGTGTCAGAGCGGCTACTCATGAAATATTAACAGCTTGTAGAGAATTTTACATTGCTACATTTCTCTTCATTTTTAACTGTGTCAGCACAGGCTGTGGAACATTTATTTGTGTGAGTTCAGGAAGGCTATTACCCTAACAGCTTTTTTTTCCACGTTGTAGATGATATCCATCAACCCTCTTTCCACATGCATGCAGTCTGTCTCACCTCAAATATTCTTCCCTTGCAAATGGAAGCAGTTGGAATGTGTTTATTTGTACCTACCACATCCTGGGTACATGAGCTTCGATGTAAGAAGCCGTTTATTGCCTTATGAAGCTGGTAATTATCTCCTTATGGGTAAAATAAGACAAACACTTTGGATTAAACAACATACGGATGGCTGTAAAAATGCCTGCATGGAAGGTAAACCTTGGACCGACTGCGATAAACAATGAGCCCAATTAGAAGTTGTCGAGGATCAGTATTCCCAAACATGAAAGAGAATCCGAGAGGTGCCGTGTTTTTCTCGTTTGCCTTTAAGACGGTTGATTTTGCTTTTATTTATTTATTTTTTATCTCCGCTGGTCTCCAAGCGCCTTCAGCTCGGTGGGCGGGGATGGCCCCTCTCTTTCTGCCTTTTTGTTGGATGGCCTCTATAAAGATGGAGCTGTCAATCATCGGCAGGCTTCCCGAGCGCTGAGAGGCAGCATCAGTCCTCTGTGAGAGGCTGGAACAATGACTTTTGTTGTCACACGTGCATTTCTTTGCAGCCGTCTGTGGACAGTGTTTTGCCCTTTAATTAAATTCATCCTCTCAGTCTGAAAGGAGGCAAACAGACGATCGTCTAAATAATTGAACAGACTGAACATATTGATGCGCATACAGGCCGTTAAGATCCTGTGATATGGATTCAGTGTTTTTTCAACTCGGGCAACTGCGTTGCTGCCCACAGAGCAGCAGATGTCTGGACGTTGTTTTGGGGTTGGCCGGTTTAAAAACGCATCCCTTCATATCTAAAAATGAAGGTTTAGTAGACGTCTGCATCATACATAACCACTGTTTCAAAAAGCATGCATGCTTTTTCATAAGACCCTTGATTGACATTTTATTTGGCTGTGAAACAGTCACACAGTCGACATCGTTTGGCTGATATCACATGGCTTGATTAAACTTAGAAGGATCGCATAATTTATTATCACACTCACACACGAGTGGATTAAGGACACAGATATTTTTATGACCATTGCTTATGGCGCTGCATTTTATTAGGCTCAGATATTGGTGCCAGATAACCCACTACCAGGACAACAGGAAATGATCTCAATCAGGAGCTGAATAGAAGTCACTGATAGTACCTGTGATCATACTGTCACTGCAGCATGAACATGAGCAATAAACACAAAATACAAAGTTTTTATTCTATGCACGCTCACCAAATATTGGACCGTATTCCTTTATTCAGTGGGTACGGGCTCTTCAGTGTTTGGAGTTAGCAGGGAAGGAAACACAGCAGCTGCAGGTCTAATATTCACAGTTCAGTGTTGTTAATGCAGTGTGAGTCTTATCGTCTTTGCCTCCTGCGGGCCTGACAGAAGTTACAGAAATCTGCTAAAGACCACTCCGAGCACCGCTGGTCAAGTTGAACCAAGAAACCAGTCTGTGAACTGGATTGTGTGTTTACACTGAACAGATTGGGGAGAGGTTTGAACCTCATTTGTCTTTCAAATAATTATGTTGAGTTTTGTCTAAAATCCGTGTTCTTGTATTCATCACCGCCTTCCTTCCTCTGGCAGTAACCAAGGAAACGTCTTATTATATGAAGAAAAGCAAAAATGTACAAATCAAGGTCATCACTGCTGTGGAGATCATGTAGAACTGTGAATACTGATACAAATCAATTTTCTATTGATTTAATGTGCTGGTCCCCAAACTGGCAGTCAGACAAACTGTGGCATAGATAGTATTATAATACTAATATAAATAATACTCGACTGTACACATATTGGTATCGTCTAATGATACATATTATCTAACTCCGTCCTGGTGCAATAAAACCAATCAGCTAGCTTGTAGTTAAGGAGATTCAGCTGTAAATATTCCTTCTATCACTGCGTTGTTGCTGTAAAAAAATAAATGGAGGAAAATTAGTTAATGAGGTGTGTCCTCCTCTCTTATTATATGTGGCTGGGGCTTCCTCTCCTCCTGACTAATGATGATGTGTGGCACAGGTAGCTGTCAGCCAGGCATGATTAATTAAAAGCAAAACTAGGCCGATTTGTCATATCGTTCTAACTGTGGTCAGAGAGCACGGCGAGCTGCACCGCTGCTGCCTCTCCACCCTCCACTGTACCTCCACTTCCAGAGCTTGTTGAGTTCTGCAGCTGTTTGTGAGGAGTCTCATCAGCTCCAGGGGAGTTTTTATCAGCGTCTCTCTGCTCACACTGTCTCAACACAGACCCGATAACAATTAGGAGGCGTCTGCTCTGGAATGGAGCTCAGATACATAAGCGTGCCAAGCGAGGCTGACATAATGAACGGATCCAGCGCAGAGGAGAGCGCTCCTTTGTTTGCTGAGTTTGAAGTCTCAGAGGAGCACGGATCCTTTGCCACTAACACAGCTAAAGCTGCACTTGATGTTCAGTGTTTGTGTTTTAGAGGTCCGTCCATGCAACAGTGATTAGCAGTGCTGAGAAGCCAGCGTCGCTTTCGGTGCACACGGACTGAGGCTTCTCAGCTGCCTCTCACTGCAGGCCCAGCGAAGAGAGCAGGAGTCTTGTTTGTGTTGGACTGCAGTGTTGCTCCCAGCATGCAGCCTGGCCCTTGTCAGCGGCCCTGTCATATCTGTCTCGGCCCTGTCCCGACAGCCAACCCGGGCTCCCACGTCACAAAGGCGGGCTCATCCTAGGAGAGACAGGTGTCAGCAACTTGCCCCCGCCCCCCCACGCTCGTCAAGGCAGATGCCTGCTGCAGCAGAGCCTCATATTTGAAGCTGAGCAGCTTAGAAAGAAGGGTCATCTCTGCCACCCATTCACAGTCGCCATATCGCAGGAGACCGCAGCTCCATCAGCTGTGTGAGTGCGCTTGTGTCAGATATGGAGCATCCACCAGAGGAGACTGTCCCAGTCCGAAAGCATTACAGACTGGTGCTGCGTCCTGACTGACTGACACACTGACTGACAGCTTTATTGTGTCCTTTGAGGAACGGGGATAAAAGGCTCTCATGAAGAGGCCTTCCAAACACAGGCCGCACTCAGTCGCGCTCGAAAAGAATTACTCATTTCTTTGTATGCATTGTTGTTTCTTTGAATAGCGTCGACATCTTTCAGCTGATAACACTTTTTTTAATTGTACAAAAGCAGCCGTGGAAGAATCCGACCATCTCTGGCTTCAAAGATTCAGGAATCACATGTGGAATACTTATTCTAATAATATCTGTGTGACCGTACTGCAGACCGGGCTTGGGAACGTTGTAGCCATCCAGCATCAGTCCAACAAACAGCGATTATACTATATACTTGTACACCCACTCCTTCTGTGCACTCGCACCCTTATATATTCACTGATTGTGAAAGATGAGTACAAACTGACCTATTTGGGTTTATTTTTGTTCTAAATCGGAGAAAACCAGCAACCCAGAGGTCCTAAATGAATCCGCTTTACCACCTCAGCCAGAGCAAACAGGAGAGGATAATATGTGCTATCCAGTGCCAGGGGGCCAAAACCTTTAATATGTGGTGGTGTCAGTGAAAAGCTATCAACAGCTAGCCTATCATGGGCTCTGATAGCATGTTAGCTGGCGGGTCTCCACAGGGCTGCACTCACTGGACATACCTGACGGGGATCCCAGTCATCGCCACAGCTCGACACGACAAAAGGTGAGAGCACCTCGTGGCGCCATTCAGCAGTTACATTTTACAAGTTAATTATTTACTGATTTGAACTCTCAAAGAGGCAAACCATTAAATTAGCCAAATTAAACAATAAAAAAAATCACAACAGTCATTGATAGCGGATGGATTCCTCCAATCGACCAACCCTTCAGCAGAAAGTACGGGCTGTCGACTCATCATTGGTTTGCCACCAGGCGAGGCCTCAGTGGGGCCTCAGTGGTGATCAGGGCTGATAACAATTAAATATGAGGCAAAATAAGTAAATGCTGCTACTCTGGCCTTAACTAACGTAACTTCTGCTAGCATCACATTATTTCTTTTTCTTTACATTGATGCTTACAGCCGTTAGCTAGGAGAGCAGCCTGGTGGGTCCAGCTGTGATGTGACTGAGCAGTTCTTTTAAATAATGTGATGAGTGCTGGCTTGGGGGTGCCCCTGTGAATTTTTGCCCCGGACCCCAACACACTCTGGAGTCGCCACTGATCGTGACTACAGTACAGCTGAGATGAAGCTATAAGCTGAGCAGAAGGTGGAGCAGGTCGTCCGCCCGGGCTGCTCCGGTCTGTATGTTGAAATGTCCTTGGACAAGATCCTGAACCCTTCATTTCCCCAGGTGTGCCATCAATAAAGCTCTTGAAGTGTCAGTGTGAATACCGAATGTGTAGTTTCAAAGCGCTCTGAGTGGTTAGTAAGACTAGAAAAGCATTAATAGCAGTTCATTTCCCATTTAAAACTATTCTTTAGGTTTTTTTAAAGCTGAGGGACAGAGAGAGAAGAACACAGGGAAAAAACACAGTAAAGTCGCCTCATTTTAGAAGCAAATTTGCCCTTGTTCTGTTCCTGATCTACCTGCCAGTGCATGACGTTTTTATTCAAAGAAGTGACATGAAATAGTGAGCGCTATCCCGTCCCCGTGTCTTCATACTCTGTGGCCAGCATCTCTATTTTTTCCCCTGCACATGTTATTTTTGTAGTCATCTAAATTGATCCAGGGTGAAGCCAGACAAAGATTGCTGTATATTTAATGTCTTTCAGCAGCCACATTAGGAGTGCAGTTTGTATGGCAGTGGTAGTGGGAGGTGAAGGGGCGAGGGGGGGCTGCTGTGACATTAATAATTTAATTGCAGTCGTGTATCTGAATGCTGCAGGAGCGCCAAGTGATGGATATTTTTAATGATATGAAGAGCGAAACCCAGAAAGATCAATGCCGGCACGCGCACACAGTGGCTGTCAGTGTTAATCTAAGTGCCTGGTGAGGATGATTGTGCTCCCACACTAATATTGTTTTGGTCCATAAGCCGTCTGGTCTGATCTTCCGGGCTGAAGGTCTCCGGCCCAAATGACTCTGTCCCTTTTGCTGGTGCTGTCAGAACTGACAGTCCTCATGTTTATTTCATTTTACGTCTGGGCTGTCTCGTTTCCCTATCCTCCAATGTCATTAACGCTCTGAGCCAGGACCCTGCAGTGGCGCGCCTAATGAATTCCTCTGCGGCTCCTCGCTCCCCACCTAGTTACCCCAGCTCAAGGTGTCAAATTAAAGCAGGCTGCAGAGAGAGAGGGAGAGGAAAGGGTCTGCATGTGTCTGTGTGTGTTTATGTTTGTTTTAAGTTTATTACTGAGACAGTGTTGATTTCCTGACCATTAACAACAAATGAACTTTTAATCTTTTAATTAAAAATGAGCCAACAACAGTAGACAAAAACACCTCTGTGGTGTAGCAACGGGTTTGATGCTGCAACGCGAGAGCTGCCTGTGATGTCGACATGCTGCTTTAACCTTCTTTTTGATTTACGATGTGTGTGATAATTAAGCATCGCTTGATGAGGAATTGTTACTTTTAAGATTTGGGATCTCCGGGATAATTTGGGGAGTGAAATCGGCAGTCACCCGGGCATCCACACTGCTGCTAATTGTGCTTATTTAGTTGTCATTGTGATAAGCGTAACGAGGCCAGACGTGTTATTGAGCTGTGAGGCTGCAGTGGGGAAACACATTTCTTGCATTCAGCCCGCAGTGATGGAGCCTTTATGGTGAGCATTTGTGTTTCAGGGAAACATACAATATCATTTCTTTCTCTTTTTTTTTTACTTTATGAGTATGGAAGGCACATATTGAGGCAAAGCGATGCCAGTTCTCCGTTATAGTGTGTGGGTCTATTTCCCAGTGGAGACCCTTCAGAAGTGACCACAGTGCTGCAGCCGGAGAGCCAGAGGAGCAGGCCTCCCTGTGTGGCTCTCGCTCTCTCTCTGACAGCACAGGAAGATGGAAAATGGTGTCAATCAATTCATCAGAGCAGCACGGGTGGCTGTGCAGAGAGGAGAGCTGGGGGCGTGGTAATGGCAGCATGCAGGAGGAGCGCAGCACATGATTATGGCTTCCTGCTGCAACTATTCCCCCTCACTGCTGTAGCTGATGCTGCAGTCCCTTAATGGACTGAGTGACGGTACACCCACCAGCTACAAAAGAACCCTGTGGAGCATCCTCAGTGGACCACAGTGGTATTCTGTTGTGTTGTGGGAGTGTTTGAAGGGGCCTCCTTCACAGCGTCTCCGTACGGCGCATGGCCGCGACCGCGTTTTGGTCCACCTTGGCACTTAAAGTCCACGGCTTGTTAGCCTAAAAGAATGTGCCGTGTTAATTATAGATGTGTAAATATGCTCAAATAGGCTGCATCTTCACATTAGAGAGATTTGCGGAATCAGCGCTGTAATATATTTTAATTAAGGATTAATTAAAAAATAATGGGGATTTTATTTTGCCTGGCAGACTGGGTTTGGGCATGATTCCGGCGTCTGCTGTGAGCTCATCAGTGGAATATTGAGCACCTTGCCGGCTCCTCGGGAGCACAGGGAGACTCTCAAGGTCTCCTGGAAATAAAAGCTCTGCCCTCTCGCCTGTTTGGGAAAAAGAAGAAAGGAAAACACACATTTACTGTGGGAGGGAGTGGCCAATGCGTTGGCTTAATTAAATTTTTTTCTACCCCCCCTCCACATCCTCACCCTCACTCATCCTCTTCTCTCTTTTTCGGCTGGAAGAGCAGCAGAGTGGCTCTGAGACACGGAACACTAGTTGTGCTGGCAATTATGTTAATGGGATGCTATTAGGCCATGATTCCGTATGAGCGATCGGGGAGAAGAAGAGCCCCGGCGGCAGAAAATGATAACGGAGCGTGCGCCTCGTTGATACCGCTCCAGCAGGATCATTTGCATAATGAACCCTCCCCACTAACGAGGGGTGTGGCCTCGACACTGAGCTACTCAGAGAGCTCGGGAGTCGCAGCGTGAGGCAGGCCGACACTGAAAGCACAATGTGACAGAAAGATTCATGGACTTCACCCGTCGTTGGGAAAGCCATTTTGGCACGAATGTAACTGTAGCATGCAAATTCCTCTGCTCGCTCCTTCACAAACTCAGTTTACAGGCACTGCTCAGTGCGTCCTTCTACACAGAGACATGACAATGCAATTTCTTTGTAATGCACTCTTATTTTGAAAAATGAATGAGGCAACTTCCATACTGCCGGCTCTTTGGTCTGATCCAGTCCTGGACTGAGTCAAATCAAAGGTGATTTTTTCCCTCCTGTGCAGTGTCGGCACATGTAACATGCTGTTATTTTTGGTACACTCTAAAATGTCTTTGGCTTCTATAAATAGTTACAAATCAAATATTTATTATGCTGCCATTCTCAATTAATTCATGTTCTTTTTTACTTTCAGCCTCTCTCTTCAGTGGCAACATATACAGCACACACACACACACACAGACACACGCACACACACACTGTGTGTGAATATTCGGCTGTATGATTCACTAAGCGTTAAGAAGGGAACTACCTTGGGGCACCAAAGCCCCGTGGATTCCCTCAGCAGCAAAAATAAAACAAGCTGAGCTCCACTTCATTCACACTGCTGAGCACGCTGCATGTATAGGAGCCCTTTTAGTCTTATGCATACAGCTGAAGTTATGCACTCACACTATTGATCCAAATCCTGACAATTTATTATTAATCTGGTTGCACGATGCTGCATTTTTATTCATGCATCGCTCCCCTCTCTTGATGTCTTGATGTATTATTTGTGTGTCCACGCAGAGTGCATATTTTCCTGTGGCACGGCCCGCCGTCTTTAGACACAGCCTCAGGATTTGATCGGAATGATCTGGAGGCCCAGGGGAAGACATTAAACACCCAGAATGCCCCTCGGGCTGCTCTCCCCTCCTCTCGTTCTCAACCTTTCATTCTCCCTTAATGAGAACTCCTCCTAATTATTTCAGTGGCTGGAGCGTGGGGACACAGCCGGAGTTAGATCCCCTGCGCTCGGACGTGACTGCTATGCTGATGAAGGCAGGGGATCAATAATTTAGGCCCTAGCCTTAATGGTGGGGTGAGGAGAAAGCGATACATCTGAGTCAGAGATTACATTTTAAAGGCACAGCCTGCGCTCCGGCCGGAGTTAACTAGAAACCCCTGAATGTGTTTGCTGCAAACAGCTGACACATTTATGTTTACTGGAATCCTTATTGCTCTTCCGCTAAAGCTAAGTCTGTGTCTAAGTGCTCTTTTACCTAGCTTTGGATCTCCTGAATTCAATTATTGCAGTCTGCAGAGTCACTCTGAAAATGTCTCGCTTGCCAAATGATTTGCATTTGAAGTACATGTGGATATAATTGATTTAGAGGCATGAATATTGATAGCATCTTATTAGCTTGGTGCCCATCCCTCAAACCCCTCTGTGCAGAATAATGGTCCTCTGAGCATTTCTCTGGTCATCTTGCTTTAGCGGATGCACACATAATCTTTAAGTGTACAGAGGGTTGGCTCCATGAAGCCCTTCCATCTCCCTCTGGGGAGGCATCCATGCATCTTTTAAGGACTCTTCACATCAAGAAGGCCTGAGCAGAATACGCTGCAGTCTCTCTCTCAATTATTAAAGCTGGGATTTTGATGCTCTTTCTTTAACTTAGCTTTGGAAGAAAGTAAAGGAGAGAAGGGCTCCACATGCAGGGGACAGTAGCCAAGCCAAGCCTCACATCCCTCCCTTGAAGGAGGAGAAAGATGGTGACAATTTTCTGTGGCACTTTATTAGAAGATTCTTTTTCTTTTAATGGAAACTTGGAGGAGGTTTTGAAACATTCATATGGATTTCATATTGCAGACATTCCTGCTTCAAACAGAATGATTCACTGTGGCTCGCATTATAGTTTTCCAGCGCTGCGTACACTGTCACTGTGATAGAAAAAAGGGCTGCATCCAATTATAACAGGGGACACATTTGCTCACAGTGTTTCCTTTGATTGATGTGTGAGGGCCGTGATCGGCGCTCTAACAAAGTCCAAATGGCTCCGATTGAAACATTACTTATTGACTCAGCCTGACAAACAATAACATCGACAACAGACATCAGTGTCCTCTGTGCTCGTTGCCATAGGAGTGCTAAAAATGAGCGATGAATCAACCAATCGTGAGACGGGATCTCACGTTATTCTCTTCATCACTTGTAATGTAAGAAGGTTTAGTTATTGCATGCAGGCTCGTGGTACAGAATCCCACTTGGCCTTGATTGGATCATTGTTTATTTTTCCCATTTCAGTGCCAAGGAAGTCACACAGACTCCAAAACGCTTTGGCTGATGGCAACGGCTCTCCATATAAACTCCCATCTATTGTCTCTGTGAATTGCAGCTGCCTTTAACTCTGATTAAATATTGATATCCATGTGAACACTTGTGCCATATTGAGTGCTTCATTCAGAGCCACAGTCTCCCTCTGCAGTATGGAATGAGCCGGTGTCCGCTTGAGAAATAGGCCCATTGTTTGTGGGATCATTTTTGATTTATGGCGGCAAAATAAAGCGTTCTGACACCGAGCTGGGATTAAGGCTCGCCCGATCTCCGGCTGAGGTGTCGGAGAATTTGAATAAACGCTTCCGAGAGTGCGAGCTAACACGCGTGTCCTCAGTTTACGGCACATGTGAAGCTGCTGTGAACAGCAGTGGCTGTCGCAGTAATTTAATATCGTCTTCCACAGGCATAAATATTCTCTGGTTGGGAAAAGACAGAGGATTAGTATGGCCTAATTGATATTTGACAAGATTTATTCATCGTGATTCCACAATCAATCAAGACAACACTCTTTAAAGTGGTTTGTTACATGAAAGCCAGTCATGTCTTTGATTTGCACAAGTGTGGGTCAAAGAGTGCAGTGCATGCTCACGAAGAGACTGGAAAGATAATATGTGCACATTTAAGGTAAATATGTATAAGAGCCAGTCTCTTTTAATCTTTTGTTTTTGAGACCAGCTTTATTCTTAATATTTCCTCTTTTAGTGTATTTCTATATTTAGATGCATATCCTACACACATACAGCACTGGTTAGATCAGTGCAGCATAATCATCTACCATAATCACTCTCTGGTTTTCTCATCTTATACATTTTAGTCCATAATTCCCACGGAGCTGAAAAAGTTCCTCTAACAGCCTCCAGAGGCTGGGTCCAACAGCCAGTCCAACAGCCAATCCGTCCCCATGAACGCTCACGTCCTAAATCCAGCAAATCTTTTAAAGCGTGAGGCGCGGCCGCTAACCTGACACACGCGCTGAGCTCAGGTCTGCTGAACTGCAGACATTCGAATCACTGAATTGGACCTCTCAGATGTGTTTGTGCTGACGGCTCCTTTTGGAGCATTTTAATGCAAATATGTCACAAATAACATCCAAGAAGTTTGTGCTCCAGTTTTATTAGCAGGTATCTCGCTAAGCTAGCATTAGTTGATAATGTAGAACCAAAAACCAACATTGTGGTGGTAAAAATGCTAATGTCTATGCTAGTATGCTAATTTGACAGAGTTGCAAGGTAAAAGTTGAAATAATTAATAAATGAAAAGCTCATTTCTACTAATACTTCCTGCTCAGCTGCTTCACATTAAAAGCCTTCCAGGGGTTCAGGGAACGTAATCTCACTCATTCCAGGAAAATAATTTGCAGGTTTTTTCCAGCAGGGTAACAGTGACAGGAAAAACAAAAAACAAAACTTGAAGCTATTGAAAATAATTAGTGAATGAAAATAGTTTTCTGCTGCATGGAGATATTTCAGTTGCCGCCTCTTTGATGGATTTTTTTGTCGTGCTTAGATGCTTAAAGACTTCCAGCAGTTTAAGGAGTAAAATCTGCTCCTTTTAGTAATGTGATCCAGACGACCGCAGGAAGTGACCGCTGTTCAGCAGTGATTGAAAATAAAATGGCAAAGTAGAAGCGATTAGAAATTAGTGCCTGAGTATCGGTGAAATTAGAGCTGAGGAATGTGCATTTTTCACTATTCATCATGTGAGCCACTACAAGGCCCCCGAATTCCTCCGAGCACCAGTGTTTTTAGCAACCGGCTCTATTTGTTCAGGCTATAATTTGAGAGTTGTTCATTACTGAAATCCCTTTTTTTATCTGAGAACCTACTAAACTCAACCATCAGACAAATTGCACGATAATCTAGGGACCCCATCATCTTGGATTGCATCCACAGATTAGCTGGAGGCACAGTGGAGCTCTCTACCTCCTGTGTCTCTCATCCTGCACTGCAATAGCTGCCACATACTGAGATAATGCTGCTGCGAGAGGAGACATTTTCTTTCCTCCTCTCTCTGTTTTTCTCTCTTTGTCTTTTCTCTGAATAATGGATCTCCTGCCAGTGGAGTTTCTTTTTCTCCCCTCTGTGTTTTTCTGATATCTCAGGGTCAACTCAATAGCTGTATGAAATAGAAACATTATAGACTCTTACTTTGAGACTTTACAAGTGTGTATGTTCATGCGGTATACCACGACCCGTGTCTGAAATGCCGTGCTCTTGGGAGAGGAGAGCTATCCACATATAAGAAATGAATGAGGTAATGTGCTGGGAGGTAATGGGTTTATGCAACATACTGGAACAGAGAAGCTCATTAGGAGACTGGAGCCTTTACCCCAGTGCTGCTTGCCTTTACTCCCTTTGTCATAACAGACTGGTGGAAGCCAGGGAATTCAGTGCTGGAGGGGGGGGGGGGTTGGATCCATTTTGGGAGGTGGAATTTAATACTGGGAGCCTTTGCACAGAGGCACAGGTGAGTTACTTTATGTATGAAATGGCCTGTCTCCAAGCAGCAAACTAGCCATGACGCTTCTAGCGGCGAGAAAGTGCGATCAATAAAAAAGCACTCAGTATTAATACTAGATAAGCAACACACGCGTCATTTTAAACGTGCAAAAAAAAGTCAAGCAGTGATTCAAATCTAAAGCATCAGAATACAAAAAGCTGGAACCGAATGCTCAGTGCAAAAATGTGTCTGCAGCAAGTCGCGCCACTTGGCAGCCATCTTGAACCCCTCTGAGCACCTGTTTTGGCAGGTATTTTCAAACATTACCTGATATAATTTTAATTTCAGAGGGTAGCAGGGCATAAAAACTGCATGTGAGGAATCACCAGTCAAATTTCTGACTTATTGACAGAATAAGGTTTAAAAAAGTACCGCCTCCCGTCTGCTACCTTACAATAACAGCAGTAGTCTGGCTCAGTTTAGGCTGAGCACTTGCGTACCATAATGCAGGTCTGTGGGCAGTATATTCATACATATATAAATACATATAGGACATGTCTTCAGATGAAGTGGGCGTGCCTCAACCTGTATTCTTTCTAATGTCCAGCAGGGGGCGACTACGCTGGTTGCAAAAAGACGTTTATGGAAAAATGACCCATTGACCTTCTTCTGTCTTAATTAACATTACTTTAGTTTAGTTGGTAGCTTCAAGTTTTTTCACAGCAACACGTTCATCGTGTAAATGTACGATAAAGCTGTGCATGCTTTAGCGCTTCACTTCCCAAACTGATGGCTACGGAGGTTTTATGTACATATTTTATAGATTTATATAGATGATCATAAGGAGCCACTTCTCACACTTTCTCTATGGTACATGTTATAGTTTCATTAATATAAATTCAGTTTTTGGGAGCATGTTGTGAACCAGATTAGGTCATAAACATTTTCTTGCAGAGGAATCCAAAAACCAAATCGAGTCATTTTACACCCACGAGAGACAAACTGAGAAAGCAGAATTAGGCAACGTTTGGCACTTTTACTCAAAAACGCTCCAATGATTGCATGATTATTAAAATATCTGACATGTTTTTGGTCAGTTGGCACATCAGTGACAGAGTTATTGTTTCAGCATGTTTAAACTCTGTTGTGGTCGGAGCACTGGGAGAACTCCCTTAGAGTATTTTCCAGTGTATCCAGTTCAGTTGATTGAAAGGTACGGAGCTGTTACTGGGAAGAATATTCTCAGGTATCTGCACTGATATCGCAGGATTTGCTCATTTAACTGGCTGCAGCTGTAAGCCTCACATTCATGCTTGGATTTCAGAAGTGAGCAGACCCCCCCCCCCCACAGAAATATTCCCTCCGCTTTGATGAGGATTTTGTTGTACAGTGAGTGTAATGTTTTGTTGGTAGCTGCACACGACACGACAGGAAAATTCACGTCTGGGCTTCGTGCCATCCGCAGCGTTATCACACATCAGTGGACAGCACATCAGCTGATGGAAGTATGTGCACACTGGTGTCTGCATATAACTCAGTGGATAACATGCTTCGATCATGTTAGGTTTGGATGATTGAGACATAGTTGGGGGGGGGGGGGGGGGGGGCTCTGGCTGTGGGGTAGGATTTGTTTGGCAGCCAGGCAACACCAGGTTTCTGGCCTCTGTGGAGGCAGAGTTTCCGGTCTATTTCCAGCACAGCGTGTTCATTCTAGGTGACTGGGGGGGTGGAGGGGCGTGTGTGTGTGTGTGTGTGTGTGTGTGTGTGTCATTAAAGGCCCGTCCTCCGCCTCTACCCAAGTGTGAAATGCTGCGCCTCGGAGATGCTGGTCTGCTTTTGTTTGTTCGACCACTCCAGCTCAGAGATCCTGGGCAGAAGGTTATCGCTGCTTGTAGAGGTCAAAAACACGCTGCGCTGCTCGAGCCCAGCTCTTCTTATATAAATATCTAGAATATAAGCTACCACAGGAGATCACATCCTTATCACATATCATTGATTTCTGCTCTTTTATTTTTCACTTCATTTGTTTTCCAAGACAAATTAAATACATCTTAATTAGTGCAGTTCAGCCTGCACGGGCTCATCGAAAGGCGGCTCTGTACAGTTTCCTCATTTACTGTCAGGAAAGAGTAACGAGCCTGTTGGGACAGATCACCACAACAATAAAGTCGGCCAATTACCCCCCTGTTGACTATTTCAAAACCATTTTATAGTTGATTCAAAGATATAAAACTTTACTGGATAAAAAGATACGGGACAGAGCACTGTACGGTGTTCTTGGCTCTAGTTTATACTATCCATATTACAGGTCCTTCATGACATTTAAAACTTTATTAGACAGGACTAAGAAATCTGGGAGCAGTACATAAAATGAGGAATTTATTAGACTTTGTGCCCTTTTGTGTAGGTTTTGTTGGAAATATTGTATAGAGAGACAGATGAGCCCAGCCTGTGTCTGTAATGATGTGCAGTAAAGAGCAGGAAACAGATGCTGAAATAAAAGGAACATGATATATCAATATTTAGCATAGCAGATGTGATGTGGCATTTTATAATGCCAGTAATCCCCAACTGACCCTGCAAGTCTGCAGCAGCTGAGTGATTAGCACGATTAACTGAACAATGATAAGAGCCGGCTCTTTCTTATCAGATATTTAATCTTTATTTTCAGGGTCATCTTCCCATGATGATGAGATGTATATATCCTGCACAGAGAATGATATCTTCTAGATGTGCTTCAGGAAAGGCTATAAAAGCGCCGCGTTAAGCCGGAGACACCCCCCCCCCCCCCTTTCCCGAGGCAGGTGCGCATCCTTAGCCACGAGAGCAGAATTTAAAAGGAAGCAGAGAGGTAGGCTCTGCGGGGAAACCAAAGTAGGAAGTCAATATAGCCTGAATCTTTTATGAAGGCAGAGGTATTCAGATCACAGCTCTGCTGACAGAAAGAGCAGGCTGCTGCTTATATGAGGAGACAGAGACTAGTGGAGGGTCTAAATCTCTCCCAGATTTACCTCAGTCCTCATTAACGCAGGAGCTGCTGCTCGTTACAGCTCGCACTGCACGCCATGTATGGCTTCTTATTATGTGATGCCAAAACCGAGCAACAATGTGGGAATACGTGCATCCACACATTAGTAACACCTGAGTGCATCCTTTCAGTTTGTTTGGCTTACATCAGCCAAATGGCCTTTTTTTAAGGAACGGTGCAGTTTTATTATTTTTAACACATATTTTCACAGGTTTGACCATCACATTTTTCACATTGGGAACATTTAACTGCTGATATCTGGGATCACAGTGGCGTCAGCATATCAGGCAGTATAAACTGAGCTGTGCAACATGTCTGCTGAAACTGGCCACACTGTAAAGTGATGAGAGACCTGATGTCAAAGAGAAGGGCGACACGTGAATGGACATTCATACATTGGGAGAGTTAATACAGAGTAATTATTTGGAGAATTCAAATCTTCTTTCTCACGTCACATTAATCTGCTTACAGACCCGTCCAGCACCATTCACACCATCGAGCCTGTGTATATAAAAACTAGATATTAACTACAATTAGGGGGAAAACATCTGACCTCTAAGCTTAAATTACTGCAAAGTGCTCCAGTAACGGCAGCTGGAAGGTAAGAATCATCTCGTGGTCTCTCACAACTAGTTTTTTGGGACGTGCCACCATATCAGATATCAAATGTGTTTGCCAGTGGCCACGGCGAGAGCAGTATGAAAACAGAGCCGTCATGTAGAAGGATGAGGGCAGGTGGAGATGTGGTGCTGCTTAAAAAAAAGAAGAATGATGCATTTTCATAGAGATGCTGATAGTGTTGTAGACATGAAAAGTGCCCCAAGCAGCTGAGCAACAATGAAAAGTGGAGCCAGAAAAGGATGTAAAGTGCTCTTTTCTGACCGACAATCACACAGTGAAGAGCACGTGAACGTCAGAGCGATGCAGACAGAGTGCAGCAACCTTCGATTAGGAAACCTGTGGATACAGTTTCCTCTTTTAAATATTACCTTACAGTTTTTGGGATCTTTGGTCCTTAAATTTGGGAAAAGGTGACATAGTTTCCTGTTATGCATCTAATTGGCAAATCTCACATCAGGCCCGCCTTCTTTATCATTTAGTCTGCCCTCAGTGGCATCTGCAAGCCACTTTGCAACCCAGAGAAGACCAACATGGAGGTAGAAAGGAGTAAATCCTGAGTAGCATCATGACACTAAAGTGATGCTAATGTTCTTTCTGTTCTGCAGGACGTGTAAACCGCTTCCTGCTGCTTATCCGTGAAATTTATGAGCTGTCGTTGTTGTGCATATGCTACCAAGTGTCCAGAATCAGTTAGCAGTCCATCACAACAAGCTGAACAAAAGGATGAGGTATTCTTTGATGTCTCAAATACAGATATAATAGCTCATATTAACGGCAGCATAAGCGCTACATGGTTCCTGCAGGGCTGGAAGACTCAGTTCACACTCAATCATCTTCG
This sequence comes from Archocentrus centrarchus, assembly GCF_007364275.1. Lineage (NCBI taxonomy): Eukaryota > Metazoa > Chordata > Actinopteri > Cichliformes > Cichlidae > Archocentrus > Archocentrus centrarchus. The sequence continues at coordinate 1,116,976 of NC_044349.1, forward strand.
TCTGCTGTCCTCACTTCACTCAGACTTTTTCCGAGCTCGTTTGAGTGTGTTTTGTGTTGAAAGACGGAGCGTCTGAGTGGCTCTTGTTTACCAAGGCTGCATCCGGGCGAGTTTAAGTCTGTTATTGATTAGGGAGCCAGAGTGCATCTGAGAACTGATGTTTTGTGAAGCTTCGGCTGAAGAATGGCCCGTGTTGTGTCGAGAACTGAAAATAGCCCATCAGCGCCTAATCAAATTAATGCGTACTTGCTGCTGCCAAGATCTAATTTAGCATGCTGGAGAAATGCACAAAGACACCAAATGACACAGGATGAAAAGGGAAAATATTAATTTGAGAGTGAAACAAATATCCAACAGGGGTTTAATAGATTCCTGGAAATGTAACAGTGATGCCGCCCTGCTCGTTCACGATATCGCCTCGGCGCACAGGGAAGAGCAGGTGCAGCGCTGCAGAAAGGTCGAGGTTGGTCTTTGTGAATGTTGGCCGGCTACGCCGGGGCCTGGGAGCCGTCCACAATAACAGACCTTTTTTATGTCCTTTTTCTCACCCAGAGATGCTCCGCTGGCTCTCATTGCAATTAAAACCAAGTGTCCATCAGTGGCTATCTCTGCTCTGTGTGGCCCATATGTTTGGGTGCTGATAGAGCGTGGATTACTCTGTTTGGGACACAGATAACAGGCTGTTTATAACCTTGGCAGAGTCTGGGGCCTAATCTGGCAGGAGCATATTTCCCCTTGCTCCCTGATAAAGGCCTGTTAGCAGCTTTATCACACGGGCAGATAGAAGTCGAGCCAGAGCGAGACGAGCACAGCTCTGAGCCCAATCTGGCACCACACACACGGTTCTGCTGCTTTATTTTTAGAAGCCTTCTCACCCTCCCCAACACACACACACACACACACACACACACACACACACACACACACACACACATTTACACAAACACCATCCCCACGCCCTGTCAGAAAGAGCAATTAATTTCTACATCTGCCTTCTCCAGCAACACGAGCACCAACTAACAAATTAAAAGGACAATGTCCCCATTCATCATCACAGCATTTGGAGCTGCATTATGAGAAAGAAACAAGAGCAGCGAAATGGAAGCCATTCTGCCTCATACATGTCACCATGTTTGCTATAGTTTGTTTTATATAATGTAGGACCTACACGTAATTAGTCTACGCCTGCATTTACGGGAGCTTTTTCTTCTGTGTGAACGGGCATCTCGGTTTATTTACAAAAACCCGTCCTCGTCTAAACGAAGGGATGAGATTTTATGGTTGTTTTCCTGCTTATACCTCAATGTTGCTGTGGGATACGTGCGAGCCTGCTCTGCTATTTTCTGTATCCCCGTCTTGATGGCTCTGCGTAGGCACAATTAGAGAGAGCACTCCTTTCACAGCCAGAGAAAATTGTCGTCCTCTGTAAATTGCTTTTGCCGCAGCTTAAAGAAGATCTCTTGTTACCCTCTCATTCAGTCTTCGCTCTCCCCCTCTTTCAGGAAAATTGCTTTCTTGCAATCAACAGATTGCTTGCTGCACTTAGGGGTAAATACAGGTAGACTAGAGCATTAGCATAACATTATTCAGACAAGTGTCAACCTCTAGGCAGTTAGCGCTGCATCTAAGCTCAGTGTGAGGTGAAATGAAGTGCTAGAGTTGGAGGAGCCGCTGCTGCTCATGCCGAGATTTTCTAAGAGGATCCTGAATTGGCCGAAAGTGTAAGAGTAAGATGGGATGATGCACTTAAGTGTTTCTGCACTTAAAGAGGGGGAAAAACACAAGTCATCCTAAAGGAATTGAAGCGTGGAAATGTGACAGTGGATCTTGCTTGAAGGTGACTTAACGTGTGCAGTTTACTCGCCGTCAGGCTGCTGGAGGAGTCAGATCCTGGACTCTCTGGAGGTCTGCGGCATGTAGGTCATGCCGGCCTCATCGTCCAACTGCAAAGCATGCAGGATACAGGCTTTATTGGTGCGGTGGTGATGTATGGTGTGCTGACGTGAGGCTGGAGGCAGAGCTGGATGTTGGGCCGGTCCTGCTTCGGAAAAATGTTAATGCTTTTTTACTCGCGTCGGTTAGCTCAAATTAACCTCACAAGCAAGAGTCTAATTAAGTTTCCTCATTGAAGCTTAGCTCCAATCCTCTCCTCTGCGGATGATTTGATCCCCTCTGTCCTTGGGGATGAGCTGGGAAGAGCAGCGGGCGCGATCTTTCACTGGAGGAGACACCCTCTCCATCCTCCACCGTTACTCCACCCTTTTTTCTCGTCTTTCTTGATTGACAACAGGGGTTCCTTCTGACCTACATTTGCATCTGCTCCCTGACCCAAAAAGGGCCCACGTAATGAGCCGCTTGGTCATTTTTTTTTCCCTTTTAATCCTGAGCACTCAACTTGTGTGGCTGTGTTTAGCTGTGTTGTGGTAGCAGTGTCCCCAGGGCTTTGTGTCTGGAGCTGCACGGCTGCACAAAGACACTGTGCCATCCAGACGCCTGCCTGCACGGTCACCCGGGCCATTCTGGGTCATCTGATTACTCTTCACGGTGATTACTAATCAGAGACTTGTGCTAATATTGCTCAGACACAGAGGCAAAATCATCACTCAGATCTCAATCTTATTTGTCAGCTGCTCTGTCATCAGTTTTCCTGAAGTGTCTTCTCAAATGTGGCAATAAAACCAAAATCCATTCAGAGTCGTAGCCATGCAGAGCAGCGGGTTGTAATATAATCTGACTGTGCAATGAGCCCGTTATTGTTTCCTCCCAAACACCGGGAACAGTCGTCTCTGGCAGCAGCTTGTACACAAACAGAGAGAGATCCCCTGGGATCCCACCGTGGATTCCACGAGCGGGTGTGAAAGCCGTTTGCTGCTCCCGAGACACGCGGCGAATGTTAGTGCAGCAGACCTGTCTGATAAACACCCATCGTGACATCGGAAATACGAACATCTTCATGATAAAGATGCTTTGTCAGTGAAAAAGTAGTTCTCAATGCATTAAAGTGTACTTAGAGAACAAATTGCCTCTTTCTGCTCTTACACAGATTGTGTATATTAGCTGCACAATATTCCTAATGTTGTGACATCTTATTGAATACGCAGACATCACACAAATACCTGTATGTCATATGTCAAACATGTGGAGATTGAATTTGGCTCCAGCAGAAATACAAATTTAGACTCGGGAACGACCCTGGAACTTGTTTCCTGGTTTCATTTCCCGTCTCTTCACTGTGGGATTTTCTCTTATCAGCATGTGTGATATTATGTGAATAATCTCATTTTCCTGCAGCTTTTTCACAGCTTTCATAATGAGAATTTCCCACAATCCCGAGTTTGATGAACATCCTCACTGCCGTGAGCGTTCCGGATAACAACCATCCCGTTCAGAAGGAGAAGGGAATAAGACATATTCACCTAGAAATTGCTTCTCTTTTCATTCATTTCGCTCCCGCTTTAGTCCACCTCATTCCAGATATTACTGCTCCCATCTGTGCTGAACAATCAGAAAGGAAGCCTCTCCTAGTGGCTTTCATTTCCTCGGGCCTGCAGTCTCGGTGACATAATGTTGTGCACAGGGCTCATCTCGCTATCTCTCGCTGTGGATTCACACTCAAGTAGCTTCACTGTTCCTGATATGTAAAATACCAAATCCTATTATTTCTTCGGCTAAATAACACTGGTCCCAAAGGCGTTGTGTGATGTTTTAATGAGAGCCCCAATTCCCGATGCTCAACGGCATCTTCTCCTCTGCATTTCCTTAAACTGCCAAGTAAGAGCCCCATTAATAATTCAGCTCATTAAAGTGTGTAATTAATCTGGAGCTGTGTAACAGGGAGAGACTGGGGCGCAGGGAGAAAACTCTCCAGGGGGGCACAAGAGAAACATTGGGCTAAGAGACACAGCACACCCGCTGTGATGGAACCAGTTTCCCGGCACACAACCAGTCCTCCTGCATCATTTATCTGGCAGGAAAAAGCTACAGAGAGGCGCCGCCGCTTCTGCCGCTACACAGCGAGACATCTTCAGGCGACGATCAACAATTCAGCACGTGGACCCGGCTAACATGAATATGGAGAATCTGCTCTGGTGTCTGCGACGATGTAGAAGGTCAATTTATAGGAAGGCTGTTTAAGTAAAAATATTAACCCAAAAATATACGTGCGTTTTTGTAGCCAAATCACTCACGTAACCAGAATTAAGGAGCCACAATTGTTATAGTTGTTCTCAGTGACTTCCCAGGATACTTACGGTACAGGCCGAACCATTAGTCAGAGTTAGTGTGCTTATACAAACATGTAAACAGTCATATTTATGTGTTTGTGTGCATATTACCATCCCAATTTGAAGTGTCTATCTTTATAACCAATATTAAACATCAGATATGTTGCTTAGATTTGTTACTTAGTTGCTAGTTTGACCTTTTTTACATAAAGATTTTGCTGCTCCACAAAGCCAAACTGCAGCATAAACACAGTCCACTCAACGCTGTTCTACAGGTTAAAGAAATAAAACCTGCTCTGCAGCTAGTTAGCATAGAGGCTAAGAGCTAAAGTTGGAAAATCAAAGTAAGTGATTTTTTTTGTGCCACCTAAATATTAAAGATGAGAAAGAAGCTCAAATTAGACCGTAGAGAGAAAAATAATGAATCTAGTCCTGTCCAAACATGCAGGCTCTATGCTAGCTAACAAAGCTACCAGGTTTAACAAAGACACTGTAACACTATAATTAACATCATTAACATAATTTATTCATAACTCATGGTATTGGACTAAATATGCTGTACAAATTAGTGCAAAAGAACAAAGAAAGGATCTGAATGAGCATCTTTTGCTTGTTTTTTTTAACCTTTGACCTCTAGCCAAGAAAAAAAAAAAAAACAGCACGAATGTAAAACTTAACAGGCCGACGAGTTCTGCAGTTTTCTTTTTTGTGTAACAAACCCTGTACTCAGCTTCACTGCCTCTCTCTGCTTTTTTAAGGTGGTATAATTTATTTAAAGCAGCTTTCATGTAAAAAACGCCCGCCGACATTCGCCTGACTTGGACGGAAGCATTTCCTGCCCACATCTTCACTGGTTCATTGACATTTCCAGGCTGGTCTCACTGACTGATAACACATTAGCCACATCACCAAAACATACTGGCTTATAGCAGCTTACTGCTGATGTATCGCTGTTGGAAATGCTGATTGGTAGCAAGAAATTACTCTTCCAGTCTCACGCAGAACATCTCTTGGTCACAGTTCAAGGGATCCTGACCAAAAATGTCTGTTCATTTTATGCGTTTATGAAAAATACTCCTAATAAGTCTGAAAGTGTGAGACTGTGTTGGCCTCAGATATTAGTGAGAACTGTGAGAAAAGCAGAAACCTGGAACCAGACGATGTGAATAATTTGTGCTTTAAAACTGACGTGAGATAATTTATCAAATTTATTGCCAGTTAATTTCATTTTCATCAACAGATTAAATGATTGTGTCACTTCTAATAGTGTCCCGCTCATTACAGCATCTTTATCAATCCTTTGTAATTGTAATATAAGCAGATAAAACTTCAGCTGTGATGTATGAATATCAACCTCCAAGCGCTGATTTGTGATCAGATCGTATTGAGGGATTTCTCAGTCAGTGGACTCTTTGAGGAGCAGCAGGTCTGATTAGAATGGAGATATCTGCACAAACATCTCTGGACTGAATCAGATGGTTTCTCTGTAGAGGAGGGCTGTCCTCACCTCTCAGAGGCACAGAGCCCAAACAGGCGGCTGAGGTGATGTTCGTGCTGTTTGCGCTCAGGTGTTTCAGGTAGGCCTCGGTAAACAGCGGCATTCACACTCAGCATGCCTGCTGCCATTCACGAGCCCTCAGCTGCTCCAGATGTGGCTTAATTTACTGCGACTTGGCTAATCATGGTGATTAAGGATTAATTACTGTTAATCACTTTTACATAAACTGGTTGGCGGTAGGAGAGCTGTGCTCCGAGGAGCATGCCACACACCAGTGTGTGTAGTCGGATAGATGGAATGGGATGGAGCTGGAAGCTGCCAGTATTCCCAGTCCCGAGGTTCTGTGGGTTTCTGCTGCAGCTTTTTAACTCCTCAGTTCACCTGAGCTCAAGGAAGTCAACCTCTAATAATCCTCTGCATTGGTTAATTCTGGTCATGTGGTGCCACATGCGGGGATCAGTTGAGTCTCTGCATACCTGAGTCGGAGCGTGTTTCTTAGTAACAGGAGAGACGTTGTCAATATTCGGCACAGCAGTCGTCTCCGGTCAGCTGAGGCTAAACAGACACTGCTGGGCCGCGCGACCGTCCTGCTACAGGAGATAAGAACGTGAAGGAGCAAAACCACTGTGAGTTCTATTAACGCAGACTGACAAGGGAATCACAGGGACATCAGGGGGTCTGCGATGAGGCTGACAACAAAGCTGCCGCGCTGTGCTCGCATATCCCTGCCGCCCCCCCACCCCTCCCACACAAGCTGAGGGTAGCAGTGTGGTCACCTTCCCTCCTTGGCCTGGTTTCACACTGTGACATGCTCGTCTGCTCTCCTGAAGGAATGGTTTTAATAAGGTGGAGCAGATCAAGGCGACTGTTAATGACATGGCAGGCCCAGTCAACACAATGCCCGAGGCCCTGGACGGCCCCAGTCTGGTGCATGCTGCTGGACGCTCACGGTCTCACGCGGGACACTTGTCTGGATGCTCTTTAACTGCTGCCCATCCTGAGCGTTGGCTGAAGAGCTGCACAGTGGAGTGAACCCAAGCAGATGGGCTCATATTTGCACCTTTTGTTATGGATATTTGTCGGTTTCAAAATTGTTCATTTTCTCTGGTTATGAAAAGAGTGGAGACTGCCCACAGGTACAGGTACACATTATAAATACAGAATGGAGCAGACGTGCTGTGTTAGGGAGCCATGTGTTTAAATGTAATTTGACATGAGGGGTTAATCTTTGCATAAATAATAAGCTTTAAAATGATTATTATTGGGGGCATTGCTTCTCTGACGTCAGGCTGTGGGCAGCTGTAGCTGCTAGCTGTGCTGTAAGGCTTCCTCTGCTGCTTCATGTCACTGGGCCTCAGTACTGGTGACATTTTCAATGCAGTTATCTGACAAACAAGCTGTGAATTGTTGTGTTTGTACAGTTTTACACCTGTACTGTTTATGTATGCAGCTTCCAAACCAAACACAACAGACCCCGCTAATAACGCATCACACACTGGTCCAAATATGGTTACTCCTAAATAATAAGATAGCAACCACCATAATATAATAAATAATAATTAAAAAAGTCTTTGAAGCAGGACTCAATAACACAGTGGGTGATATCATAAATTGCGTACGATCCCATCTAGAGTATCATCTTCAATCCTCATCCCACCCACAACAAAAATAACCGCTCAGAATTTTTTACCTAGTGTCACAGCGTTCATCGTTAGCTGACCAATCGGAGCACAGCGCAAACTTTAGCATTTAGCATTTAGCATGGCAAAGCAGCTAAAGAATAAATAAATAAATTTCTCCGCAATTTGCAATCCACCACCAGGCACGGCCAGTTTAGTTCACAATGTGCACGCGTGATCTCACCTCACTCCTTTTTCACGCTTGAGTCTGTGCGGCAAAGTAGCGACCAGCGTGAAACCGAGGGGGGGGGGGTAGAAGAAAACGGGAGCTCAAAGGACAATTTTGGGGTCCTATTAAATCCCAGGAGCTCGTCTTGTTTCTTGTCTTCGTAGACTCACAAGGTTAACACACTCAGGAATATTTATTAACAACAGCTGCAGCTAAACATGCATCTTATTTTCAGAGCAACAACACAGAAGAGAGGGATCCACACTCCCTACGTCATCAAGTCACATGGTCCAATCAGACTCAGGTGCCTTCAATGACCCGTAGGATCAACCATTATCACAGAATATTACATACATAATATTATCCAACAGTTCACCGTCACTGAATAACAAGTTAGCACAGCATTTAGCGTTTAGCATTAGCAAGCTAATGCTAACTAGCCCCCAACGCACATGCACACTGGGCTGTAATCTTTTTCTGGCTAGAACCCTGCTATAGTTTGTTTGCAGTGTCTCTGCCTCCAAGCCAGCCCAGGGCAGCAGTTTATTATCTAACTGCCTGAACTGAACAATGATCGTGTTCTTATCCCAGCACAAGCAGCTGGTAGGGGTCACTGCTTCATGCATGTTGACGGTTACCTTACTGCACTTACCTGCACTGCACTTTTCTTCTAATTTGGTAACAGAATAAATTTCTTCAACTTCTCTAAATGACATGAAAGAAACGGCATCTCCCTGCTCAGTCTGCCACGGGGATTTCAAAATGGTTTGTTTAATATAAGCAGATATATTTAAATATTCTTTGGAAAGGTAACTTTGGCTGTTCTTGGCTCAGTAGATATAGAAGTAGATGGAAGCCCGAGGCTGCCGGAGAATTAACTTCATCCTGGATGCGGGGAGATTAGGTCAACCATTTCATTCTGCTAAAAAAAAGTTTATTTTAAAAAAATGTCAGAAGAAGAGCAAATGATGCTAATAAAAAAGCATGTAAATGTTTATGTTTTTGTCTGCCGGTGTTATTAGTGGCCTGAGGCCTCTGTGGATCCATTAGTGGTACGTGCAGAGGACCGGAGTGTGTGATCGGGATTTCCTAACAAAGACGATTCTTCCTCTTCTAAACTGCTGATGACGAAGCAGAGGGGCCACATGGTGGATGAGAGAGCAGCGGAGCGCTTTAATGTGAAGGCTGTCAGCTCCACTCCCCTTGGTTTTCACCTTCTGAAGAGCACGAGGCCTTATCGCTTTAATTGACTCTTTATCTTTTTGTTAATTTCCCCTTTAGTGCGGTAACTCCCATTCTGGCTTTCGATGTTCCATTTTACACGGGCTTCTGCGTGACTTACAGGAAGTGTCTGTATAGATATTTCATAAAAAGGCAGATTTCCTTTTAACAACACCGTTAAGGAGCTCGGTTGCTACTTAATTGTCGCCATTGTCCATTAACCTCTTTGATATTGTCTGTTAACCTTTCTCACTTAAAATGAATTACACGACTTTATGGAAGAAATGCAGTAAAATTATTTTATTCTTCACACATCCTGAAGCACTTTTTCTGCATATCTCATAAATGAAGTATAATTTTATATCGCTGGCAGGAATACTTGAGTCTTTACAAAGGCAAACAGAGGGGACTTAAGGAGAGCAGGATTTAACAGTTTGATGCCTGTCGTCTTCCTCCTGGTGTATGTTGGTTCTCTTTCCATTCCAGTACACTTGCGACTGTATAATGAATTATGCCGATGTTGAATTAGCATGTAGCTGTCGCTTCGGCTCTGGTGCCTGCCTTGTGACGGGACCACCGCAGCACAGGCTCGTGTAGAAAGAGGGGGCTTCTCCTGTGATTTATTAACTGCTGAAGCCACAATGAAGTGCATCCAGTGAAGCACCAATACAAACAAATAGGGCCGGTCCTGTCACTGTAAATCCAGGCAGACGGGCTCGACCGCTGCCCGACCACAAAGGGTTAATTATGCAAAAGCATTTGGCTCTCGCCGACAGTAATGTTTTAAAGAGGGGCTCGGGATTAAATTCTGTTTATCGCTTCAAACATATAAGGCTTTTATTCACATGCTGATTTTAAGTAAGGAAAAAATAATATTTTAAAACTGCAGAAACTGTAAAGCCTACTAAAGCTACACATCTACAATAATTATTCGCACAATGACAAGTTAATCACACAAGAACTACTGAACTTCTGGTCTTCTGTCTTGGTGGAATATTTTTAATTAAAAGGCTACTGAACGGCTGCAGTCATAAATAAATGCCATTTAACCATATCATTTTTTATTTTTATTTCAGTATTCGATGTGAGATGATGACGTTGGCATTCACTCATTTTTTTTGTGCGCTCTCCTGAAGTTAGTCCATGTTTTGTCCCAGTACGACTCCCCCTGCTAGGTCCCCATTCACAGCACTGTTTAGCATCATACACATGCTACTTATACTTTGATCCATTTAGACACAGCAGGGGTTCTCAAAGTGTGGGCCGCAGCCCCCTGGTGGGCCATGAAGGTACTAACATAAATTCAGTTTCAAATTACTCACAAGTATGCATAATTACATATTTATGTAAATGTATTTATTTGTATATAAAAAGTGAATTAAAAGTGGTAATAGGAGGTGGTTAGTTTGTGATATTACTCTGACCTAAATTTATACTGTTGTATTGAAGTTTGTCCCAGTAGCAGTCACATATTGGTATTAGCAATTTATAGCCAACAGTCTGTGTTGTTTATGTTTTTTAAATCAAATCTTTGAGTAAATCATTCACTTCCTCTTGTACTTTGATGAGAGTGAAGACGGGCCTCCAGCCACAGGCCGGCTCTATCAGATGACCGGGGGGGGGGGGGGGGGGGGGGGGGGGGGGGGGGGGGGGGGGGGGGGGCATGGGATTTTCAGGTTTTTAAGTGGGCTGCAGCACTTTGGAACCACTGATACACAGTAATAGTGTACTCTGTTAAATGCAGCTCCTACAGCCAAGTTTACAATGGAACTGTCCATGAATAATTTCTGCCAGGCCAAAAGGATAACGATGAACTAGAGCAAAAATCAATTTAAAGTATTTGTCAGTTGACATTTGCTTATTACCAATATATTGATATGGATATGCATAGATAAGAAAACTGTTTGGGAGTAACGGACCGGCTGGTTTGTCCAGCAGAGGAATTCTGGTATCCGGTGCACTCAGCACGGCCGGCAGCACATGTAGCAGAGCAGCATCAGCCGTACAGCTGATGGAGCAGGTTCAGTCAGAGCTTTCACAGGAAGATGCTAACCAGTTTATGAGATATATTGCTTAAAGATAATAAACAGTGAATCCATCATTTTCTCTTTTCAGTGTAGCTGCTATATTTAATGCATATGCATAAAGAAAATCAGCCAATATACAAATATCTGTTTTACTCTGATTATTGTGACATTATGGGGACAAAAAGGTTAATAAAACCCCAGGTGTTTAAAAGTGGTATTAGATGGTAATAGATAAAGCATAATGTTAGTACTCATAATTAAGCAAAAGTTTGAATTTTAATAAGAGTATCAACCCTCGTGCATATTTATTCTTCTTCTTTGCAGCCAGTTGGTGCTAATCCTAAAACCACAGAAACATTGTTTTGTGTGCACCAGAGAAAAACTGATGGAAACCGTCACCGGTCGTATTCTGTCCTCCTGAAGAGCTCTTCAAAATGTCAAACCGGGCGGTTGTTGATCTGCCGGGGCACGCTGTCACCTGACCGGCATCGAGTGTCACTTTTGGCCGCCTCTCCTCGCGCTGCTCCTCATGACGTAACACATGACTCGCAGTATCTGGGTGCCCAGAGAGCGTGTGTGTGTGTGTGTGTGTGTGTGTGTGTGTGTGTAGTGGGGGGGCTCCAAAGGCCTCCACCAGTCTGAAATAAGGCATCCAATCTCTGTCAGAGGCCTTTATGTTTTACCGTCCATCTCGCTAACTATGACAGACCAGCCCAGCGTCATTAATTAAACATAAGGCTTCCCCCCAATCACCCGATCGCCGTGACAGGCTGCCATGCCAACAGTCCCTGTCGACATGCCTCCGAAATCTAGAAGGGGATTACATATGGTAATGTTTTTTGACAGCCTGCCATTTGCCTCTGTTAATCTGATAGGATAAGATATCTGGACTGCAGAGCATGGTGTGCAGTAACTGTTTGAGTCTGATATTGTTATGCCACAAAAAAAAGGGAATCATTTTGAAGATGCACACAGTGTCCTGGAAGAAATCTTAATCCCCTGACAAGCTTTTGATACAATCCCAAATATTGTCACTGACTCAAAAGTATATTTTTAGACCTGGATCCTGCTTGTATTTGCTGTCAATTTTAATATTCCTCACATTCTTGAATCATATCAAGTGTGGTGAGATGATGTGACAATCTAAAATGGACCTGCGTCCTTCCACAGCATTTCTGTTGCCCCAGGCTGCCAGCCCACTTCTGTTTGGTTCCCCTCAGAGGGAGAAGACGGGTTATTCTCTGCTCTTTGTTCAATTAAGACTCAGCCCAAACTCAGAGCTGCTCTCAAACCAAGCATCCCTGCTGCAAGTTGTTCAATTAATATTTTAATACCTGTACCCGTCTTCATGTAAGGCCATGAGCCAGTCTTCTCAAATGACTAATAAATGGGAAACGGAGAATGTTACACATGTGCTTGCTGAAAAACAAGCAACGTGGGGGGAGCAGGAGGAGGTTTAGGCGAGCTGCTTTCCCCCAAACAAGGACGTAAATCATCTCCGAGCATGATACTCCGAGCTTATCCTCAAAGAGCAAAAGCTTTTTCCCTCAGCTCCGTGGAAATGAAATAAATATTCCCAGATAAACGACCAGACAGTTAAACATCCACCTCTCCAAAAGCCAATTGCCCTGGGCTTTTATTAAATATCGATTTGATTTGCAAAAGGCCAGATGTTGGGAGGTTAAACAAATGTCATGTTCTCCCATTCCAGTTTACTTTTCTCGTCTTCTCAGTCGGTGACATTTCGTCTGTCGGCGTGCACACGGAGCAGTAAAACCACCGACCATCCTGACCCGATCCATCCGCACGGACACACAACGAATCCGTGCTTCCTTCCCGGCACACAATCCTGCACGGTGCATCTTAGTCATAAATTCATTAATAACAAAGGCATAAGAAAAAAATCCCATGTTTTTATTAACGCATAAGCAAAGCAATAAAGCCGAGTGCACGCCTCTTTGTGAGAATTGCTTGTCAACAACGGGGGAAGGGGGGGGGGTATAAGGCATCGTCTCACAACAAGCCATCTTTGAAACACCTCCAAGAGAGAAATGGCATCCATTAGAGACACAAAAAATGTGTGCTAGTCGACAAAGAGTGGGCGGGGGGGGACCTCACACACACACACACACACACACAAACACACACAGATAGTGTTTATCCCTGAGAGAAGCTTCAGTGTTTGTCTGCGGGTGGCTAAGTAAGTTCAGCAGCACTATTGGACAGGGAGTGCCCACCAGACCCAAGGCTCGAAATACATTAGGATGAATCAATTAGGCTGCCATTAGCCAATAAAGTGGCCCTCACTGAGTCGTGTAATTATGACCCACAGCAAAGCCAATTTTATGGAGGCACATTATCCCTTTCTTTTCCTTATTAATTGTATTTGTTTGAGATAATCCCTCCATGGTTTTAATTATGCGCTTTAGGTTCAGGGTGGAAGAAATAAATCATCATTTGCTTCAATCACTTCCAAATACTGCAGGCCTGCACTTCTTTTTCCCCATGTAAGGGAAGCTACCCATCGCGGGACGACGACAGCACTGATTAGGCACTTAAATTAAATATGAATGCAGAAATCCAGATTAACCCCACTCAGAGTGGAGTTCCCGTCAGATTCTACGATAAGAGATGCCAGGAAGAGCTGATATTATAGGCAGGGAGCTACTTAGCTTGTTCCCAGCTCAGAGGACACTGTAAGTGTGACAATGTGCTGTCAATGAGGGATGGCAGTACACAGCCAACATGGCGTAGTGCATTGTTCCTTCCTGGGTCCCTCCTGACAGATGCTCTCCAAGACAGCTGGATCAGCAGCAAGACTGGAGCCGGGATACGAGGGGAGGAGGTGTTATGTGGGCTGATTAGTGAAGGTGTACACGTGTCAACAAGCGAGGCCTGGGGATCGCGCCGGAGTTTGTGTTAATTGTCAGTTTAAAACACCTTTAACGACTGATTTTGAGCATAATGCGGAGCTTTGAATAAGCAGCATAGCTGGATGTAGTCATTTTCTTTCCATTTGTCCGTGACCTTTCTTATTCGGAGAGAAAAAAATGTCAGCCTGCTAGAACTTTTTCTGCTTCCCTTCCAAGAGATCTCCTAAGAAATGACCTTCTCTGCAACAGGCGCTCCTCTAAGACTGATGTCGGAGGAGCTTCAAGCCAAGTAAAATAAACACTTCCAATGTTAAGCTGGAACTTGGCAGACACGGACTGAATCATTTTTGTGGACACAGGGAATTTTTATGTTCCATTTTCATTTGACAGTCTAGACATTTTATGGGTTAGGGAAGAAATCTGGCCTAGGATTTTTGCCTGAAACATCTGTGAGGACATGTTGGTGGACTTTTGCTCTTTATTTCCGGGCTTGGGAAGCGGGAGAGGACGTCTTGTCCCGTGTACTTCATGTAAATATTAAAAAGATAATTTTTATTAGAGATGCACCAGTTATAACGTTCTGGGCCAATTTTAAAATGCCCTTTAAACAGCGTGTCCCACACACACACACAGTCATACAAGCACTTCCTACATCCAAGTGCTCGACGCGCTCACGCTCCAATCAAGGCGATAACTCGGGGTTCAGTATCTTGCCCAAGGATACTTTGACATGCAGACTGGAGCAGCCAGGAGTGGAACCACCAACCTTCTCATTAGTAGATGACCTGCTTTACCTCCTGAGCCACAACCCCCCCACAGGCTTAGTTTCAGGGCTACTGTAGTCAGCATTTGGGGCGGTAGTGCCGAGGCAGTAATATTTTTGTTAGGCTAACACAATATTTTATGACATCCATCTCATGAGAACATATTCACAATGTTAGTTTAAATGAACCGTCACTGAGCTGCTGTGGAGAAGGTTGGACTGACCCAGTGTGTGCTCCCTCTTTGCAGCTGTGAATGAACTGAGGGGCTCGTTAGTGCACCCAGTTTAATAACCAACCAGCTAAACATGCACACACCTGACAGGCAGTGTTAGAAAGCCTTGTTTTTATGAACAGAATCTTCATAATTGATGATTAGTGCTTTTAAAGTCTTTCTCATCGTCATCACACCATCTGAACACTGGACCAAGGCAAAACCGATAAACACCGGCCACTGCCGTCATTAACTTCATCTGACATGCCGATAGGCTGAAATCCAATACCAGTGTTCAGCTAAGACAGCATAGTCTTTATTTTTAAGGTGTTATTATATCATTTATCTGAGCTTTAGGTCTAAAACCCAGACAGTGTTTTCTCTCCAGCTTCAAACGTGACCGTGACCTGTAAGTCCTGTTTTCAGTGTCACTGAAACGCTTCTTTTTTCTTCTGTTGTGAAATGTTTTTCCTCCTAAAAATCGCTTCCAGAAAGTGCAGCTCGTTTTCCTCCATGGGACACTGTGGTGTGCTCCCATTTTAACACCTACTTCAGTTTGGTATTTATGAGGTGGGAAGTGCAGAAAAAGTCCCTCTCTGTACTGCGGCGGGGGCCACGGCTGATGTACGTTAACTAAAGCAGACAGGCGGGTTCAGAGTTTCTGATGGAGCAGGCTTGATTGGGTCATAACGCGGCGGCAGTTGTGACGGTATGGAGGTAAGGCGGGTGTGAACCCGTCTGAGATTTCCCCCTCCAAGCCCGTCCAAACATTATTGGAGTGAAGGATTCTGGGTAATGAGACAGGATTTTGTACAGTCTTGCCATCCCAAGAGCCCCCCCCCCCCCACCAATTTTTTTTCTCCTCCCACACTCAATCTACCTCCTACTGAGCCTGTGGCCTGAAACCCTGACCTCTTCCACTCGTCAACAGTTGCCATATTTGCATTTCCAGTCCACTTAAAGGCAAAGGTGGGGGTGAATGTGGAGCCCCCTCCTCTTCCCCTGCTAGTACAGCAGGCCTCATTCTCATCCCAGTGACCCCCTGCCCGGGCCTACCAACCCGGACAGCAGTCTGGGGTTAATGCACCAAGCACTCCTATTGTCTCTGAATTAATGAAGTGCTCCGTGCCTGTCCCTTCTCATTCAATGACAACGAGACAAATGACGAGTGGTATTGTTTTAAATGGCTATCGACACTCAAAGGGTGCAAAGTCACAGAGTCAGAGCTCCCGTTAGGCCCGATAACGCCAGCCGCCATCGATGCGCTTTCGATGTCCACTCTGGGGTCAATTTGAATGCTAGCAGCACAACGCTTCACACAGGAGAAGGTTTTATATTGAAATGGATGGTTCTCAGATGGAGGAGGAAGCCTCTCAGTCTGGGAGTGTGCTCACCTCAGAAAATGGAAGGTGGGGACTTTGATGTGCTAAAGAATGGCAAGGGAGACCTCTAGTGGAAGGCAGGAGTATTGGTCCAGATTATTTACTGATATAATTTAATCTTGTTTACTGTACTGCATTAATATTGCTTAATATAAAGCATACTGTGATGTTTTAGACATGAAGTCAGCTTACACCCAAAACACACACACACACACACACTGCTGCAACTCTGCCAGCTGACAGAGTACTGTAAAGAATAAATACTGTAAGGAATAAATAAAGTACTGATAAAATCAAAGCATTTAGGGATGAGGTCAGATGACATCTCAGAAAATTTTTAAGAGAAATTCCACTTTGCCTACGTTATCTCTACATGATTTATATCCAAAATAACATAGTTATAATAAAAATTAACATAAATGTTATTGAACCCCCATTTTTTTCTTATTCTTGTTTAGGAAAAATAAAACCTGCTATACAGATTAATGTCTGTCTAAGGACAAACAAAGAGGTCTGGGGAGCCTTTTTAAACTGAAATAAATCGATCATAATAGCTGTCTTTTGTAAACCATGCATACTGTATTTGCATTTCATTTGTTTTGTTTTTAATTAATATTAATGTTTATTAAAAGGAAGGCTGGTGTGAATGCAAAAGGCTTTGCTGATAATAGTGAGCTGCAAAGAAAATAATTTTTAAAATTATGAAATATTTCTTCAGATGTTTTGTCAAAAATCCAAAGCTGTAATCCAGAGAAAAATCAGCAAATTCTCACAGCCTGGAAACTGGGTAATATTTTTATTTAGCTGTCAGTTGCTGCTCACTGTTCTGTCGGTATATGAACCACATAAGGGGACTAATTGCTTCAGTTCAGGTGAATCTGGCAGCCAGCTGAGCTGATTAAAATAGGGACGTGTGGATGGTCAGAATCAGCAGCCTGATGGAGACTGGAGAGTCGTGTGTTTTGGAGCGGTTGTGGACAAATTGGGGAAAAAATCTAAAACATGCAAATCAAAGAGGCTCATGTCTACAAAAAGAGAGCATCTGATTTGATCTTGGAAACGTCTTTCCACTCATCTTCTTCAGACCTGTCAAAATCCTTAATTTTGGGGGGCATTAATGGAAAAAAAATAATTAGGAGGTTGAAAGCTGGACAGATAAATGAGAGAATCCATCTTCAAATGTTCCTTTCTTCACCACAGCCCATGTTTCCATGAGTGAGGCAGACTTCAGTCTCCCTCAGCCTGTGTCTGTCTTTGTTATTCTGCATGGCTCACACTGAGCTGCTGGATGTGTGGGTGCAGCTCAGGGGTGTCAGCTGCGCGGTTGACAGCTTGTTACGGTGCATCACGCTGCTGCAGGTGTGACCTTTATGACTGACCTCTGACCCTCTCCTGTCATTGCAGTGCTGAGCATCCGCGGCGCCCAAGAGGAGGAGCCCCCGGACCCCCAGCTCATGCGACTGGACAACATGCTGCTGGCAGAGGGCGTGTCCGGTCCGGAGAAAGGTGGAGGTTCTGCGGCGGCCGCGGCTGCGGCGGCCGCCTCTGGAGGGGCGGGAGCGGACAACTCGGCAGAGCATTCTGACTACAGGGCCAAGCTGTCCCAGATCAGACAGATCTACCACACAGAGCTGGAGAAGTACGAACAGGTAAGAGCCGACACCCACCTGACTGTGAACACGGGCAGCATCACAGAGCCGTGGTGGATGGGGGTTTTCCACAGAACCACAACAATGTTTCTGGGATAGTGTGTGCGACATATCCGTATATGACCAGAGGAGTGATGAGAGGAAGCTATGGAACAAAGGTAAACAGTCAGAATTGATGGCCCAAGGCAGAAATCACATAAAAAAGCACAAACAGCGAAACATTATAATCCACGTGGTTTCATGCGAGCCGCTTAAATGCAACAACAGGAAATGACGTCATTTTCCAGGAAACGTAGTTCTTTTGGCCTTCCTGTATGACTTCCTGGGACTCTGAACTTTGATCGCACTATTGGAAATCATTTATTTTGATGCACGTTTTGCACAATAGGCATTTTCTCGTTTTTCCTACAGTTTATAAAAATGAGTGTCTCTTAAAAATGAAGCGATGAACACACTGAAAATTAATTTTCTGTGGTTTGAAAGGCCTCTGTGCAACTCTCTCTTCTTTGGAAGTGACTGGTTTTGTCCGTTCACTGTATGCTTGCCGTTGTCCTTGTGCGCAGCGGGACGCGCCGAAAGCAACGTCATGCCGTGCACTTTAATGTCGTCTCAGCTGTGCCAGCAGCAGAGCAGGGCTGGAGGCTGTGAGCAGGGTGGTCTCTAAAGCAATCTGTATGCAGGAGCAAAGAGACTCTTAGACTGCACGGGGGGAGATTTCTGCAACAGTTGGGCAAAGATGAGAAATTCTGTAGAAAGCTTTGAAAAAAGTGGTGATTTATTCTGTGCAGCCAAACCCGATGGCTAGGAGAAGACTGAAGTTTGAGTCGGTGTTATTGGGCTGTCCTGATGATACAATTTGATCAAACACTGATCAATATGTCGACCTTAACGGCAGCTTAAATCTGTGAATCCTTAAAAGTCTTTAAATGTATCAGAATTATGAGCACAATAAAATGAGATGTTGTTTTTATGCTTCTTACTGTTTTACACTCTGTCTTTCTTTCCTCGTGGATTTAAGCATAAACCACAAAAGGAAAAGGCGAGTTTAAGATGATGGGAGTACCTGGAACGACTTGCAGGTGGCCTGTAAGCTTTGCCTTGTAAGACAAATCTGGGCAGGGTTCAAATTTGACTTTAAAGTCTCCAACAAACACATAGCTCAAAGTTCAGTTTGAGATGATTAAATCAGTGGTGAAGACCTCTGATGACTTCAGTACGCCTTCGTGGTCCGCTTCATTTGATTTTACATTTGTGGAATAAATCTGTTGGCTGTACGGTCAGACATTATGGCACGAGTGTGAAACAGGATAACAATAATAATGTTTGAGTTGTGATTTATTTGATTTTTAAGTTAAATTACCAAAAGTCTTTTCCAGCTCCAGTTTCTCAGATGTGGTGATTTGCTGATTTACATTTGATAGAAATTAAATATTATGAAGTTACAATGAAAACATGTTAGTTTTTTAACAACTGTATCAGATTTGAGGACCTTTGCACACTTTGAAGAGCTGCAGGCCTTCAGCAGAGAAAGTACAAAATCAGCCTGATTATAGATTTCTGAGCTGGTCCATCTCCCATTTTTCTTTTTCCCTCCTGAACTTTAATCCAGATTTTTACTCCTCGCTGAGGTGGGATCAATCTTAAATCAAGTGGCAACCCTTTGACTGCTTCCTCAGTACACGTCGCTGTCAGTAGGAATTCACTTTAGACTGTGTCTTTACCCCAGAATAGTCCATCATATGCAGCGTCTGTGTGTATTCCAAGTATAGTCTTGAAAGTATGCTTTTTTTGGGGGGGGGTTCTTCTCATTGCCTTGATAACCGATGCATTCATGACAATAGCATCCCTTTCAGATGAGGCGAGTAAGACAGATGAACACGCAGATAGACAAACACAGACAAAGCCTGACACGGCGAAATCCAGGGAGAGATCGACAGGAAGAGAAGAAATAAAGAAGAGGAGACAGTAAGAGGCGCCGAGTCGGAGTGTAATATCGTGGCAGATTCACGGCTGGTGTCACAGGGGGGGTGGGGTGGGGGGAATGAATAAAACGCTGTGGCGTGTTCGTCTCTCAGGGCTGGCTATGCTGTGAAAAGTGTGTCTGAGAGTGGAGCAGCTGTCATTGGTTCCTCTCAACATACTGCCATCACCATTTCTGTTAAATATGAAAAATATCAGTGCTTATATTTCCCCCGGCTCTGCGAGAAGGCTCGCCCCAGAACTACATTAAGCAAAGCGCAGGATTTGTGAATTTTAAATACTCGACTCCATGTGATAAATTTGACAAATTGAGGTCTCGTCTGCAGTTTTGTCTGACCTTAAGTGAAGTGTGTGTTTTTTGACGTATTCCTGCGTGTCTTTGTGTGTGTGTGTGTGTGTGTGTGTGTGTGTGTGTGTGTGTGTGTGTGTGTGTGTTCACCTTCCCTACAGGCGTGTAACGAGTTCACCACCCATGTGATGAACCTGTTGAGAGAGCAGTCGCGCACGCGGCCCATTTCGCCCAAAGAGATCGAACGCATGGTGAGCATCATCCACCGCAAGTTCAGCGCCATCCAGATGCAGCTGAAGCAGAGCACCTGCGAGGCCGTGATGATCCTGCGCTCCCGCTTCCTCGATGCCAGGTGCGCGTCGCTGCACATGCGTTCAGCACCTACACACCACACTCTGCTGCAAATTACAAAAACCTCTCGGTGTGCTCTCCCCTCTCAGCCTCATATCCATATGAATGGCTGATGTAGGAGGCCTATCATGCTATGAACATGGTGTAGCACATGCTGTTTACCACACGTGCTGGACTGGTTTGGATGACTGTGTGCCATTTGGACTTGCATACCCAGCAACGCTGGCCAATGAGAGCTCCGTGCATGATCCAAAACACTAACTGCTTCCCTTTTTTTAATGTAATCGCTTGTTCTCTTTGATGCGTGCTTTGGATTTGCATACATTTCTCCAAGGATAAATCTCACTCACAGTCTGAGTTGGAGGCATAACATTTAAATGAGGCATGCGCTGCCTTACAAAGCTCCCCATCCATTCTCTTGCAAATGATTGTGGTGGTGCAGCGGCAAAGGGGAAGGGAGAGGAAGAGCTTTCGCTGGTTGAGAGGCACTGCCGTGCTCGGCTCCGCTGATTAATCTACTGGCTGCTAGAGCCCATGCTGTGCACATTTACATATTCTCATGCAGGCTTTTGGAGCGGGGGACAGAGATTTTAGCACAAATCTCCTCACCGGTGGATCCATGGAAAGAGATTTTGCAGGGTTCCCCTCCAGCTTATGTAAAGCCCTCTTTAGACGTGGCACACGCAGACATGACCTGATCTGTGCAAGAGATGGAGGGGTCAGTCAACGCACGAGCATCAGCGTGTGATATCTGTCTGCTTCAAGGTGTTGTGCTGGCAGGATATCGCTGGGTTCATTTTCATATTCAAAGCATGACAGAATGTGTGTTAGTATTTCCTGCCTTCTCTCTGCTGTCATGCATTTTTAGCGTGCTGGGAAACCGATGCTGAGGTTTTACATGAGTGGGGCGAAAACTGAACAGTGTAAAGGGCATAAACAGTAAGACCAAAACTGCAGTATAGTTGAAAATTAAGAAAAAGCAGTTAAACATAAAGGTGAAGTTTAAGAAGCGATTCCAGTGAAGCTGCAGGTTTGGTTTGTTAGTAACCAACAAAGAGTGATGAGTAAAATCAATACAGTGCAAACGTACACGTGCAGGGATGAGAGTGACGGATAAAGACTGGGAAAAGCTTCATGGCTGACACCAGATCAGCAGCTTTTCACACATCATTAAAAACTGAAATCAGAACACTGTCACTAAATGTGAGAACCTTACACAGCGTTACTACCAGAGTCCACACTTCCTCTAAGCTCCGGGGAGCATTTTAGCATCTTTCAGCTTGTTTTGGTTTCATCACCTCGAACTTCACTCTTTTTGTTCTCACCAACATCACAGCTGTTTATAAAAAATAAAAGTACTAATGAACCCACTGTACATTATTATTCTGCAGGTAAGCAGTGAAGCATTTAGCAGCCAGTCCCTTCGAGATAAGCTGTTATTAAAAAAATGAATGCTGGTGCTGTTTCATATTTGCTGGTGTAATGCAGTCAGATTTTCACTATGGAAGTATAGTGGCCAAAGGAATGATATTATCAAACATAGCAATTACTGAAATTAACATTCAATTAATACTTTTTAAATTCAATTCAATATATATAGCACCGAATCACAGCAAACAGTCACCTCAAGGTGCTTTATATTATAGGTAAGACCCTACAATAATACAGAGAAAACCCAACAGTCAAAACGACCCCCTATGAGCAGCACTTGGTGACAGTGGGAAGGAAAAACTCCCTTTAACAGGAAGAAACCTCCAATAGACCAACAACATGAATGGTTGCAGGTTTAAAATGAAGAAAAAAAGCGTCCAGCTGAGAAGACATACTGCAGACAATATAAAACTGCAAAATATGATAACCATAGCTATGCTTTCCTTGCTGTTTCTACTATATGCATATCTATTTATCTACATAGTATAAGATAATGTTTTTGGATTTAATTCCTGACTAAATTATGTCTAATCACAGAATAAATACACGCTCATAGCAGACATAGTCAGTGCTTTCCCACAACAGTGTTAAGGTTTGAAACTGAGCCTTTCACTGACTGTACATCTGAATATTCAGTTATTAAACCTCTTTGAAAATGTTAGCATAGAGACTGTGATTTCTTTTTTATTTCCCCACAATTAATAGTAGATATTGACTTAATTATTATTACCCAGTTATGTGCTTTTATTGCCAGCCCTAATGCTTTTTTCAGTTGCTCATAAACAGAGCTGTAGTGCAGCAGCTCTGGGCCAAATTGTTCTCTTGAGTCCTGACAAAGTGTCTCCGAGCAAAGCTGCAGCTAAATTGAAAGTTTCTGGTGCAGCAGAGGTTTGCACAAAGGGGGGTAATGTACATCCAATGCAAGGCCAGACAGACCCGCAGAGACCATGCTGGTGTCAAGCTAACATCACGGATGCTGAGCTTATAAAACACAGTTTAGTTGATTGGCTTGAGTTTGAAGTGGGGTGCTGAAAACCGCTTCCTCGATATTAAAACATACTGTAATGTTCAGCAGGGTGAACTTACAGAAATGCCATGTTTAAAGGTGACTCCAACATTGTGGATGAACTTGAATTTGTAGCTGGTAGCATCCATAGCTGCATGCATGTGGTCTGTAGTGCAGTTTATCAGTCCATATTGTTCTGGTGCGACCTGCCCAGTTTTGGAGACGGCCTCTGTAGAGATGCCTGCCGTCTTATGAATACATAGGAACTAAATGGCACATGCATTTTGATGCTTGAATGCCAAAAATACTTTCAAAACTCAGAAACAATGTATCTTAGCAGAAGTGATGACCTGGTTATTGTAAGAAGTCGAAAAACTTTGTTGTGAGCAGTTTTGTGAGGAAATATTTTCTTTCTACCAAACTACAGCCGGCGAACATGCAGCTAGTGTGCAGCTAGCGTGCAGCTAGCGTACGGCTAGCTAACTCAAGAGACACAGTCAGGCCATCATTTCCATATTTGAAATTCTTTCTTGAATACTTTCTTCTACAGAGTAGAATAATTGTTTCAAATCTTTAATGATTTGACTGCCATCTGGTTCCACTATATTGAAGAGAAAGCAAACATTTCTGCAGTGGCAAACTCCCAAACCGTTAGCTCATGGATACAGGCTGAGGGACAAACGAGTAAATTTGATTTTGAGTCCTTATGACTTCTCTCTGCAGTGACAGTTCGGCTGCATTCATACCAGCTCAAAGATGTTTTCATTGCCCTGAACTGAATTTTATCCCCGTCTGAACCTTCGATGTTCTCTTTGCAGACGAAAAAGACGAAACTTCAACAAGCAGGCGACAGAGATCCTGAACGAGTATTTCTACTCACACCTCAGTAACCCCTACCCCAGTGAGGAGGCTAAAGAAGAGCTGGCAAAGAAGTGTGCCATCACAGTGGCCCAGGTACACGCAGACCACCGCCACCTCACACCACCTGTAGGAACACTGCTGCACAAAGAATAGCAGGACGAAGACGAGTTTTAATTTGAAGCTGCCGTAGAGCGTCTTGGCAAGTAACCTAATAATAGGTTTTTCTGACTGTCATGAGTACAGACAGCGCCTCTAATCTTTTAGCAGTGCCTTTCATTAAGACAACAAAGGACTCAAAGTATAAATACGCCACGTCATGAGTCTGTAATCTCGTAAATCAAACCAGACAAAGCTATTTTTGACCAGTGACACAGTGTTCCTATTGAAGTAATGCAAGCTAAGCACAACTCAGCTGTCATAGCTCCTATTGATCTAATCTTATAGTGGATCACATGCTCTCACAACCTACAAAATAAAATCTAAATACAGTCCAAGTACTGTTACAACATGTGCCACAAATGGTAAGAAACCCAAAGTACTTTGTATACATATTTTTTTTTGGCTAAGTAAAAGAACAAAAATAGAACATTAGATTAAATTTTGATGTCTTTGAGAAAGCAACTAATTGATTAATCAGCAGCTGCTTCCAGCTCCTGAAATTCAGCGCTGGGATCAGTTGAGGCATTCGATGATTAAATCTAACGGTAACTTAAACGACATCTGTCTCGTGGCGAGCGCGAAGCCTAAAACATCTCTGCATTCTAGCACTCAGGTTGTTTCAATCCTGTGAGGGTTGATAATAAGGAAAGCAATGACGGTGCCAAGGTAAACAGCGGTTTGTGTTTTGAATCCATCATTTGGGAATGGATTGTTTTCTCAATTGGTTTCATTAATTTCTAAGGAATGATTGGAGGGTGCAGCTGGGCCTGATTGTGGAAGCTGCTCAGCAGCCGAATGATTTGTAGAGTTTCCGTTTCTTGGCCATAATAAAGGAGAATGTTTACCTACTCTGTGCATTGGAAACTTTGCAGGATTGATTTGGTTTTCATTTTAATGTTGTTTATCATTAGCGCTGGGATTACCCCCCCGGCTTCATCTGGGAGTCCATTAGCCGTAATGGGTGTTAGCGGATGTTGACTGATTGGTGCTTGCGTGAGTTCTGATGATAGCTGCAGTCATGGTGACATAATGAGACTGTTATTGGCAATCATTCCATTCTGGCACTAATGCAGATTCACAGCACCAGTCTGTGAAGCCCATACCTCTGACAGAGGCTCTCTGCAGTGTTTTGCATGCCATTAAGGCCATGCAAGCTAAACACTGCCATGATTTTTCTGAGAGGCTCTGCGCGCTAATATATCGTGACAATTAAACTATATTCTCTTGTTTGTCTGCTCAGGTTTCCAACTGGTTCGGGAATAAAAGAATCAGATACAAGAAAAACATTGGTAAGTTCCAAGAAGAAGCCAACATGTACGCTGCGAGAACTGCCGTGAATGCGGCTAATGCATCCTCACATGGAAGCCAAGCAAATTCACCCTCAACTCCAAACTCTGCAGGTGAGACAGGAAGTCCCTGGCTCTGCTCAGCTATTAGACATGTGCCTCCTCTGTATGAATTACTACAGCTTAGTCAGTTTGAGGTTTTTCATTGCTGCTGCTGGTCATTTGTGAAGGATCAAAATAAATAGGTCTTTCAAGGAAAGCCAGTTATACACAGAACAAGACCTGATAATGCACCATTACTGAACAGATGAAATATTTCCCCTTACCAACTCTAATTAGCCCAGTGTGTCCAAGATTAGCCGACATGAACCCCGTGCCAAGTCTCCATATTCTTACTGTCCTTTTGTCTTGGTGGCAAATAATCCTGTTCTTCATGTATGCTTATTTCACTCTGTATTCCTCATGGTCTGTACTGACACTCAAAGGATAAGTCTGGTAATATTCTATATGTTTCTTATTGTTAGTGCACATCAGTGAAAAACACATTAATCCTGCTTACCTTGATATGTTGTTTTGTTTTGATATGGTCATCAGAGGAAAACAGGAAAGAATCACAAAACTCTTCACATTTCTGTAACTTCTGCCGTCTCCCGTACGCGGTGTCAGGATTCAGGTTAGATTAGGATTACGTTGAATTTGTTCATTTTTTTTACCTTTGATACGCACATTGGAGGTTTTTTTTCTTTTTAAATCAAAACCACTTCCTGATTCTGTCCTTATTTTGCCTCCAACTCTCATGCTGATTTTTACTAATGTAACATAAATTTCAATTCACACTTAATACTCATCATTTATAGAGGAATGTGAAACTGGCCTCTCTCCTCAGTAAAATGATGCTGAATCCATTTGTTTCTGTTTTTTGTAAATAGCTGCAGGTGAAATTAAATCCTTGAAATGAATTAGTAGCCTTTATTAAAAACTGCAGAGCCCTGCTGTTCAGGGATATTACTTATTCTCAGTTAGGAATGAAACCAAATATTTATAATTGATTTTTTTATAATAAGTTCTATAGTGAATGTTAATTTAACACAGAAACTTTTAACTTTAACGAAAACCAATGAAAGGGTTTATTTTTACTACAGTAATGTGTAGGATTATAGCTCAGCTCACAGGTGTAGAAATGTACTGTATGCACAGTCATAGTGGTTTAAACATCTGCTGTGAAAGATCGAGGCCGGGAGGAGAGACGAACACCTGAGAGGGTTCCATCTCCTGTGAATGAGCGAGGAGCCAAACGAAGCTTTTATGCAGGTTTAAATAGAAATAACAGAAAAAATATAGAACTCTGTAATCTCCTGTACCCTGCAGGAGTCACTGCTGTGTCTGCATCGACTTTAATTCCTGCAGGTGGATCCAGGCAGGCCTCAAACTGAGGGTAGCTTCAGAGTTCAGCGGTAATCCAGAAACATGTAGCAAAAAACCCCAAACTGAGGGGGGGATAGAAAGTACCTCTCACTGATGCCCAAAGTACTTAAAACATCGCTCATTAGAAACATACAATCACAGACTTGAGGTACAGACACGCAAACAATGGGACTGACCTGGCTGCCATCTTGGAATCTCATTAGCTTCTATTCCCACTGTTATGGCTGCCTCTGCTGATGGATAATCCTCCCAGTGTCACTCTGATAATCAAACATGTCACCGCTCTGCGATGACTCCCAGGCTGTGTTTCCATGGCCATCCTTACAGCTATACGTTTATTGTGGTAACAGCTCCACCTCATCTTATCATCACTTGAAGTGAAGAAATCTCCCCTCTTAGCTTTTTGCTTATATAGGATGCCATTCTTCCTCTGTGGTATTTCCTGTATGCAACCCACCCTCTGCTTCCTGTTTCCACCTGCACACCCACGATCAGTGTACATGTGTGGTCATGTGATGCTTTACAGGTGCTTTAGTCTTGAGTCGGAGCTCTACGTATTGAGGGATAACCGCTGTCAGTTTTTATTTTTAAATGTAATCAATAAGAAATGCCAGACTTATCTTTTCCCACAGCCCAGTGCTGCTGAGAAATGCTTGCATTTGCTGTCCTCCTCGGATGAAATCTCAGGTGTGAGAAGGAAAACCGGAATGTTGTATTCACTCCTCTAAAATATTGGATCCTCCAAATTATTCCAAAGATCACTCGACAGTTTTGTCTTTCAGTGAAATGTTAGCGGGCCGCCCTCCCCGGGTAAGACAGCAACTGAGGGCATTGCTCATCAAACTGGGCTCTTTTTAATATTCTTTATTGCTAATAATAATAATGACTTACCTGGTAAAAACATCTACCTGATACTCTGCTTTCCTGTCCTCTGGTCTAACAGCCTGCGCGGCTGCTGGCTAACCCTCTGCATGCCGCTCCTCCAGGCTGAACACACTGACTTGCTCCTCTTTGCTTGCTCTCTGTCTCTCTGTGATTCGACTGCTCCCTCTCTCCTTTCAGGTTCTGCTGGCTCTTTTAACATGTCAAACTCGGGGGACTTGTTCATGAGCGTGCAGTCTCTCAATGGGGACTCGTACCAGGGGGCTCAGGTGGGAGCCAACGTGCAGTCGCAGGTAGGGCCCCGACGCAGAGCAGGAGTTGATACGGGGGCGGGTCGGCTAGTAATGCCAGTGATTTCACCCTTACAGTATCAGAAAGGCAGTCATCAGACGAAGCATAAATTATATTAGCATAAAAGAACTACAGAACTGTGACAAAACCTCCAACAGTCGAACCAGACGGTTACAAAGAAGCTGCAGAGGCGGAGCGCAGAGCTTCATCCTCAAAGAGCCACACCCACTGAAAACAATTGGCTCCACAATAGCTTTGCATGAGTCACAGTTCAAAATGAGCTCCTTTTTCCAGGCCTTATGCACCCTCTCAGTTTATGCTGAAACAATTCATTTTAGCTCCTTTTAAGTCAACATGCTCATGATTGGCTGACCCTTATAAATAGAAGGTCTGAGCAGCAGTGGGTGGGGCTTCTGTGCTCACTGTGATGACCTCATTAAAAATATCCCCTCTCAGTGACATCATACAGAGCCAAGAGTAGAAAAAAAACTGTCAGGAATGGAGCATTTAGAGCAATCTGAAGTGTGAGATTCTGACACGTTTGCCATATTTAATGCAAGCGTCTATTATTTAACAGTAAATGTTTGATAGAAATTAAGGAAAACTTAAACTCATAGGAATATATTAAATTGGCATGTTGATATTTGACTCATTAGTGACTGCCAGAAAAAGTCAAACTGGGGTCTTTATCCTGTTTCCCATCACGCTGAAGCTTTTTGGGATTTTAGACCCTGAGGATCTCTGATGTGGGCGGCACTTAATTGCCTTCCACCTCTAAACACTTATACACTATATGTTAACAAAATAAGACATTAATCAAGCAAATTTAGACTTTTTTTTATTGAATTTTCTGTGACTGGGAGAGCATCTGTGGGATTAAAGGGGGGGGTCTTTAATTTGCTTGAATGATTTCTGCTTTGACACATGCTGTATGTGACGAATCTTGTTCAGCTAAATATAGTCAGCCTTTTTTTTGCCCCCGTCATTCACACCCCGGTGTATTAAAACCAGTTGCTTACTTGTACTTTAATGGAAAAGAGTCATTAACGTCTGAGAGCTCCTTCTCGGTCCCAAGGGCAGAAAATTAGCTGTCACTCTGCGTTCGTCCTGGAAACAGTTTTATTTCAGCTGGCAAAAAGCAAACGTTTCTTCATCCTGAATTCCCTTTTTTGTTTTGGACCTTGTTGTCTCCAAGGACATGCTTGCAGCAGTGTACTCGTGTTGCCTCTCTTGTTGTCTTGTCATCTCTCTCTTTTCTCTCGTGCTTCCCCTGCGTTGACTCTGACCTTGCTTTGTCTGCTCTTTCTGAATGTTTCAGGTGGATACCCTTCGCCATGTTATCAGTCAGACAGGCGGATACAGTGAAGGACTCACAGCCAACCAGATGTACAGTCCGCAGGGCATCAATGTAAGCTTTCCTTTTTTCTTGTTTTTCTTTCTCTCCCTACCAATTATTTCAAAGCCATAGGGCTCAGAATGCCACTTAGTAGGACTTGTCTCCACTCCATGGTCACCTAGTTGATTGCTTCTCCATCGCTCGTGCCACGGGCAGCATGCTGCCCGGCGTACGCAGGCGTGGTGCCGGCCACACACATGCAGAGCTGCCTTCTGAGCCTGTCGTGTTCAATCAGGTCTGGAGTAGCACCTGCAGCCACGTACGGTCAGCTGTGAGGGAGCCTCACAAACAGGTGACACCTCTTTGCTCCGGACTTGGGCTCCCTCTGACCACCTGACCCGTGATTAGCGGCCCCGGGGCCGAGAAGCTCTCGTTAATGCCTCACAGGAGACGCCACCACTGTCTCGCTAAAAATAAAGCCTCACACTGCAGGAAACGACTCCTCGTGTGCCATAGGGGTTTGTTCCCGACGTGTTTGTCTTATTTTGCTGCAGAGTTCGGGTATAGATGTGGGGGGGCACGGGGGAAGGGGTGGGGTGGGGGTTGGTAGCTGGCGGCGGCAAACAGTAGGGAAATTCACAGCGACAAGCCGTGTCGTAAAGGGGAAAATCGATAAGACAGACACAAGGAGAGCAGAGTGTGGACTTGGGACAGCAATCCAAGCGCATTGCTCAGATCATGTTCCTGCCACACTAATGGCCCTGACAGCGAGCCGCGCTGAGAGGACGAGGACGGTCACAGCCGCGGCTGGGTTCCTCCGCTGTCGTCGTCGTCGTGCCTCGCTGGCCATATGATAATCAGATGAAATGTCTCCCGTATAAAAACATGTATGTGTATTCAAATAGGCTTCCTGGCTGCTCCGAGCGCATCCCACAGCCAGCTGCGCTAACCCTGAGAGGACGCTAACGTATTCAGGCCCTGTTCTTTCTCAGTCCTTTGACCTCACAGATACGGTTCTCCTTGGACGCCTGCTTGCTCTACCACATCTTACACTGCCACAGTGTGCTGTGTTATTCACTTTATACCCTGTAAAGAAGCTCTGCCATGCATAATGTAGGAGCAGGAGATCTGCCTGGCAGCCTGTTTGCCTGTGATTTATGTAGCTAAGCTTGCTAAATTAGGACTCTCCGCTCTTCACTTGCCCGTTTTTCCTTCAGTCCCTGCAGTTTGGTTTGATCTGATATTTTTGTGGATAATAATAATTTATGCCAAAGCTGTTAATCTTTTATAGAAAGCAGCATCGTTCCATTTGATTTGGTAAACTTTGGAGCATAAAGGCTCCTCTAACTGAAAATACAATTTAAATAATACACTTTAAATATTTTTTGGCTTTGCTTCAAAACTAAATATATGTATAAAAATGGCAAAGCTTTCATAACTTCACTGTTACTGAAATGCAGGAAGAGCCCTGAAAAAACCAGCAGTTTTGCTGCCCTGTGTAGCCCGACTTTAATGAGTGAGAAAAGCCGGGATAATGACTGCTGTGGGTGATTACATTATACAATCTGACCCCACATTACATGCTGTGAAATGAAAGGGTGTCGAGGACCATTTCCAATTTTTCTGATGGTTTTAAATTCACTATTAATGCCCTAAATGCTGTTTAACAGGCCTGTCTGTGGCAGTGAAAGGACCTCTGCAGCTCCTATTGTATGTTAATTCCTGCTGTCAGCGTCATAATTAGTGCACGTTTTGTTTCAGACGCCCTTCCATATAATTTACATATATTCACGTTGTTTAAAATGACAGCAGCAGGAGTTTATTTTTGACTTCCCTCCTCTGTTGTTTTCGGTGCTGTGCAGCGTCTGATTGGGTGATTCTGTTTCTGCTCAGCTGGAGACACCATTTAATTTTTTTCTGCGTTATTAGCTGTGATGTGAGCTTTGTTGGCTTTTCCTCCAATCCAGGAGGCCGTTTGGCTTTCGGCCGTGCGTGACCGCGTAGTTCAGGGCGTTTGTGCCCCCAGGATTCGTTTTTACCATCGATGTGTTTGAGCTGCATCGAGCGACGCGCTCACACCCGCTCTCGTTTCTCTCTTATTGTTTTCCCCTCTCAGGCAAACGGTGGCTGGCAGGATGCTCCAACCCCCTCATCAGTGACATCACCCACAGAAGGACCCGGAAGCGTTCACTCCGATACCTCCAACTGATCCTCCACCCACCCGCTTCCTCTTGATTCCCGCCTTCCTCCATCCACCGCGCCCCCTCCCCACCCAAAACTTATACCCGACACCCTTTTCTGGGACCGGATGTGACGCAGCGGGACACGGTCGGGGTCTGGAGACGACGTTTTCACCATCACAGACAAAACTGTTCACTTTTCCTATCTGGACCACGGCGGCACCGTTAGCAGCCTGTGCGCGTAGGGGACTCATATTCACACCTCACAGTTTGTACAGTTTCCACTCGATGTCCATGTTGCCTCTTTGTATTTCTCTTTACAGCATATCTTCACTCAGCAGGCTCACAGCAGCATATCGGCCCACGTCTTGTAAATTGAGATGCTTTCACTCTACCTCTATTCGAAACATGGCAAACGAAATTGAAAAGGCTTCACTTTTACAAAGTTTCATATTTTTACAGTTTTCTCACACAGCACATCAAAGCCCTCTCATCACACGCCTGATTAATGGCTTTGTTTTTACCTATGGTGCCAAAGTTCAGCCCTGGAGGTGAATTTTGAAAACATTATCTCATGTTCTTACATTTCTCATGCCACACACTGTAAGCTATCATTATTATTATTATTATTATTATTATGTTAGTCCAGTTATATTAGTATCCAGCCCCAGTTTGTATCATTTGTATTCAGAACTTCTACGGCAGACACCGACATCAAAGACCTTTATTGTTTTGTGCCATAGTAGTTACATTTTAACTAACAGTGCAGAAACGTTACAAATCAATATGATATTAAAGCACAATAAGATCTACTGATGGAGGTCAAAGGGAGCGTCTGTAAACGTCTGCCAGCCAAAAACTGCTGGTAACAAACAGGAACAGCTGTTCTGTTTTAGGCTGCCGTGTTGTCGGGTTTGAAGACGCTGCACGTCCTTTATTAGGAGTCACATTTATTCACGTATGGAATCATATTTGTGCCAAACATCTGAGAATCATCTCAGTCATTTTGAGTACAGAATCGAGCTTTGCTCACATTATTCTTTTCCAATAAGTAAATTGCATTTAAATAGCAATAATTTCTCCAAACTGAGGCTCAGCCTTTCAGACATTTTAATGTAAAGTTGCTGAATTAATGTAAAATTGAAATAACTATTTTCCACAGACTCTTATGATACTCGATGTTAATATTTACTGAGACATGTTAGGACACGTCGCTAAGCAGCATCTTCACTTCAATATTGAATCATATGTTCCATCATTTTTATTCCCATATTATTATTTTTCGGCTCGTTTTGTGATCCTAAGGATTGTTGGGTTTAGTTATGAACATATAAGGATCTGTCAGCCCTCAGAGGAGGTAAATTATACGTGTGCATGTTTTCACAGTATTTGCAGAAAATCGCAGCTCCTTTATCAGCACTGTTCTTTGTAATCAAAAATAATTTTCTGTGCTCAAAATGTCTCTGTGAATCGTCAGGATTGATCCATAAATATGATCCATAAATGTTCAGCTCAATCCGCTCACCTGTCCTGTAACACGTTCTGCTTTGGACCGCGACCCCAGTCCAAAATGAGACTTGTGACATTTGTATGTACAGTAGAAAGTAATGTATACATGATTATCATTTACATACTTTGATACCAAAAAAAGTCTGAATTTTTCTCCTCATTGGGATCAGCTTTATCACAGTTTTCTTCCCTCTGTTTGAAGGATTTTATTATGTGCAGTACTCGTGGGCATCTCATTATGCTCTAGTACTCTGTCTCCAAAACCAAAATAATGCAGTGTTTATATAAATTCAAATGAAAACAAATACCCTGATGGCACACAAATCCAGATGATGTTTGGATATATTTTTATGTCTCCATTTTGCAAATAAGTCACCGGTTTTTGTTTCACTTGATATTCTTTTGTTTCTTTTTATGCTACCATTAGACGTGAATTAGCCCAAGAATGCTCTATATACAGTATGTAGATATGCACCTTTACACTTCTTTTGCTGATTTGGACAGTAGCTATTTCAATGCAGCCTCTCTGAGTTCCTGTTGGATTTCGGGTGAACTCCTCCTGATATTTTATACTCATATCATCATTACAATTCTGCATCCAAGATGGCTGCTGTCCCAATGAAGGTGACGTGAAAAGTCAGTGTTAACATCGCCCTCTCTTTGGCTTTGATTTTAGCGGAACTGAACCCTGAGACAAAACTCAGTCCCGAGATCCCAAACAGCCAAAAACAGCCTGAAAACCACAGGTATCATTTTTTTTTACAGTATTTATGTATGAAATCACGGATGTCTCGGAGCTGCAGTGTTGAACCACGGCGTGATCACACCAGACAAACTCATGTGAGTGACTCAGAGCGGCGCGGCTCACCTGCGCAGCGCTGCAGCCGAGGGGCCGGCGCGCAGCGCCCGCCCCGGTCGTGTCTTCGGGAGTGATCGGAGTGACAGCGGCGGCCGCGCAGGGCAAACCCGAGGACTGTTTTTGCGCCCCTCAAAGAAAAAAGAAAAGAAAGGCTTAACTCTGCTTTTCACATTGCCTGTCAAATATTACGGAAGCTTCATGTAATGATGCTTTTTGGGGTTTTGAACATAAAAGGCGAAGAGACATGAAAAGAAAGATGAACAATTTGTAAAACATGAAATGTTTTATTTGTTGCATGTCTTTTTGTTCTTCAATAAAATAACGTACTGCAGTGTTTTGAATGTTAACTTCTTTTTTTATAAGGATTTCAGAGTGAAATCGTGGCGCCTTTTTCTTGACAGGTTTGAACTTTTGAGATCTGCGTATGTAAAAAGGTATCAAATGGAAAACTATTGTCTTTTTAATTCCATTCAAAACTTGTTTTCTGTGGAGAAAAATAGCTGAAAGGTGTAGGTTTTATGGTCTCTTGATTTGTACTGGCAATGCGTATCCCAAATAAATAGTTTCTTTTGTTGCATAAATCGCAGTTTTGTCGTTTTTCCGGTAACGTCTCAGGTGCTGTTTGCGCTTTTCTGCTCCACAAACTTTTGTAACAGGGTCAGGAGTCACTGTAGGATACAAGTTAACACATTGTAGGCTTGTCAGCCCGACACCTCTGGATAGCATCGCACGTCTCACTTCCAACTATGCCGTGGCACGGAGGCATTTCATCACCGCTAACAGCACCGGAGCTCGGCCCGAGCTGCCGAGGGTGTGAAGGGGACATTTTCACAGTTTTCGAAGTGAGTGAAAGCTGTGTGCTCCCGGCAGACAGACACCTCCTCTGCTCCCACCACCACCGCCACCACCCTTCCCCACACCCAGCGCTCCCTTTGAGGCATGGTTAATGTGCGTTCCCTGAAAGAGGCGGAATCCACACTTATCTCTCTCCTCCAGATAAACCAGACAGGATGTCTGATTCCGCTCCTTCGATTCATCCCTCCTCTGGAAAAAAAAAAGAAATAATTAAAAAGGAGGAAGGAGCTGAAACATGAACTTGTGGATTAGGAAGAGGTTCCCAGGAGCATCCAAAATCAGGGAGCGTGACAGAGACTGTGGGAGTGACATATGCAAACATGATCAAGTGTAATTACATGGAGAGGCCTCCTTGTTTCTATCAAAGGGCTTCTTTTAGCCAGTGTTCCAGGAATCAAAGGCAGGAAGTGCTGGACGCGTAGCGGTAATTTATTCATGTGCTCCTGCAAACCAAGAAGCCATTGTGAGACTGATTCAGTCATTACACGGTGAAAAGGTGCAAATCCCATTCTGAGGAAAATCACGCTGCATTCTTTTGAACGTCTGCGTCCTTTAACAAAAAAAAAAGGCTGCAAAACATGCTGTACTGTGACGAATGCACCGCAGGTTCTTAAGGAGACTACACCGATCATTGTTCATTTTAAAGTAAATCCAATCAGCATCAGAATCTGGACCTCCTTAACTCCTTTATCCAGGCTTTGGGAGGGAATTCAGATAGAGATGTGTACCTGCAGAAAACCCACTCTATTCGTTTTTTTTCTGCCATTTCTTTCAAACTTAAACTCAACTGGATTCAGTCCTTTTCAAAAGAAATAAAAAGCTTTGCTGTCTGGTTAAAACTCATTAAAAAGCAAATCTTTTTATGTACATGATACATTTGTTTTTATAACTTCATAATACGGCCCGTGACTGAGGCCGCAAGTACCCTGTAATTACGTGTAAGTACAGGTGTTTTACAGGGATGTACCCTGTTAGTAAATTTAAGTTCTGCGTAATTTCCGGCCTGAAAAAGCAATTAAATCACCCGGAAATTACGCAGAAGTTAAATACATGTACTTACATGTAATTACAGGGTACTTGCAGCCTTAGTTGCAGCTGTATTATGAAGTGTTAACCTGTGTTTTGCTGCTCCTGGCACTGTGCCCGCTGGTTCATGTGGGACATTTGAACAGAGCCACTGATAGCGTATCTAGATTGCCCCCTGGTGGCTAGGTGCTGCATAGGTCCTAAACCCCGCCTCCTCCATGTTGGTAAGTGGGACATGGATCTCTTCCCCATGTCTTTTGTCCCATCTCCCTCCCCTCACCCCCACCTGCCCCTCCCTGAGCCTGGTTCTGATGGAGGTTTCTTCCTGTTAAAGGGAGTTTTTCCTTCCCACTGTCACCAAGTGCTGCTCATAGGGGGTCGTTCTGACTGTTGGGTTTTCTCTGTAATTATTGTACCTTACAATATAAAGCACCTTGAGGTGACTGTTGTGATATAGTGCTATATAAAAAATTGACTCATGTTCAAAACAGTTAAAACAAAAAAATCTGTCTGCACTTCAAATACAGTTTTCCAAATACAGTTTCTTTCATATTACGTAGGCACACCTGCATTTTTCTGAAAGGTTTATTTTTCATTATTTATTTTTAAAAAATGTATTTTTACATAACTGACAGGTGAGGTTGACAGCTGCTGTAAATAAAGTATCTGTTAAAGTGGACCGCTGTTAGTTAACTGTGTAATTGATGGCTTTTCAATCCACAAGAGGTGCTCTGCAGTATTAAGTTTGTGCTGCTAAGTTATTTCATATGTACTGTTATAACTAGTAAGTTAAGAGCACAGCCAGTTTAGGGTACCAGCAGATTGGTAGCTGATGCATGTGTGTCTAGCTAGTTAGTAAATTATAAGCTACTGTGAACATTCAATATAGCTTAAGGCAGCTGATTGACATGAAGCTCAAGAGGTTTAAGCTCACAGCTCATCTCCACCTCAGAGTCTAAAAAAATGAAGCCAGCACAGTTCAGGCCAGCAAGCAGGTGTGGGAGGGTCAACAGCAGCAAAGACAGCCAGGTAGGGAACCTGGAGAGGTGTGCTGCTGTTTCACCTGAAACACAGCATTACACAGTTCGGTCACAGCCAACCACTGACAGCATTAAATATGCACGAAGCTTCCGGACCTGAATGCCTGAGACCTGCATTTTCTCTAAGGGCCAGCAGGGGGCGACTCCTGTGGTTGCAAAAAACTCTGATTGTACAGAAATTTACCAGAAAACCTGCTCTAGCAGCTGAGCCACTGAAGACCTGCTGAGCAATGTAACCCACACATCCATAGACCTGCAACAGCTGCAGAGCCCAAAGTTCCTCCAAGCTATGATACATTTCCCTGCTCGATCCCAGGATCCCTGACCAGTGCAACCGCAAACCCTCCAAAGGTTTCACTGCAACTCTGAACAGTGATAAGATGTAAAACAGGGAAATCATGTATATGATAAATGTTTAATCATGAGCGGGCAGACTTCTCATTCATGCTGGTTGTTAAAAACTAAAAACAGCTGAAAATTAACATTCGGAGGCAGAAAAACAGGTTAAAAAGTTCATTTTAAACAATCATTTTTGACTGAAATACAAATTAATTCATTAATTAAAGCACCCTGATGTTTATTAGCTTAGATTAAGAGTCTAATCCAGATCTCTGCACTGTGCTCTCCGACAGGGAACAGGCACAGGATCGCAACCTACGAGACGTGTTTATTATAATCACGTCTGTCTTCTTTGACCTCATCACCTTCAGTTTAGTGCATCTGAGCCTTCTCATCAATGGGATTTCATATCAATCATCCTCAACTACAATGACCACAATGCATGTGGCACATGCAGGAGGGCTCAGGGCTCACATTATATCAATGACAATACAAGCCTCATCAAGAGCCAGGGCTTATTCACAATGCATAATGTGCATCGGATACATCGTCTGCCAGCATGATACACACACACACACACACACACACACACACACACACACACACACACACACACACACACACACACACACACACACACACACACACACACACACACACACACACACAGCCTGAGGGAAAGGGTTCTGAAGTAGACGACGCGAGGTCTGAGGTGGAGAAGCTTTGTCTCAGGGAAGCCTTCTGCATTAATATGATGAAACAAGTCCTCTCCTCTGCTGATAGACGGCATATGAATCACAAAATAACTCCACGCGGCTCTGCAGGAATAGGGTCAAGTAATTAGTGGCTGTGGGTGTGTTCCAGTCAGCGTTGCAGATTTCAGATTTGGAAACAGTTCAGTTTGGCAAAGCCTCAGTACTCGTTTTGCCTATGCCACCCACATATCCTTAATGAATTCCTCTGATCCCAACTTTCATAAAGAAGACATTTGGAAAAGATTTCACAGATCCGCGTGCGTCATCGCAGCCTTTCAAGTTTCTTCAACCGTGGAACATTTGAATTAGATTCTGCAGAATATTTGAGCCTCTTTTTTTTTTTTGGGTGTGGGAGTTTAAGGCTGTAAACTGTTTCTTTATATTTGCCTAAAGCTTCCATAATGAGCGAGTTATGGACCTTATCATGTTCTTCAATTACAGGAAAAATAAAGAAAACCTTTAAAACCGTGCCAGGAGATGCTCTTATTAAATAAATGAGAAAGTTATCTCCCCAAAACATAAATCAGAAATGAAACAAAAAATATTTAATCAGGAACATCCGCATTCAGGGCTGCTGGAATAATTAGTGCAGTCGTATCCTCGAATTATTCACGTCCACTCTCTGCTCGCTTCTCTCAGTGATTTGTTTGAGGTTTTTGTGTCTTTTTTTTTTTTTTAGCTACTTAAATGTTTTGCCTGCATTTCTGGACATGAAGTCATTTGACACATTTGGTCACTGCAGAGTGTCGCTTCAGAGGGAAATCCTGTCCTTTCAAAGATAGCAATGCTGATTATGTTGTCAGGATGGATTTGTGTCTGGTTAAACACCGTCTAGTTACCCCTGCTCTGTGTACCCTGCTATAGAGTGTATACTGTAATTTAGGAGGCAGCTGTCATATTGAGTTTTCCCATTATCCACCGTGTACAGCGAGGCTCAGAGGCAGTCGGCACTGGATGTGATATAAAACCTCTCTGCGGCTCTCCTCGCACACACACAGCCTTCATTTTCTGAATTTAAATTAATTGTCAAAACAGTAATTTCAGGGATCATTTTTTCATGACTGGGCCGACTCCCAAAGCTCTGCGCTCCAAAAGTAAAACACTGCTGACCCCTCATGGTCTCTGTGACCTGATGAGTCAAACAAAGGCACAATCATTAAAGGAAACAATGGAGAAAAAGCTCATGAAACACAGTGAGGGGGCCCACATTCAAAGTGTGCAGCAGATACAGATACAAAGGGGCTCCAAACAACGAGGCGATCGCTGTAAAGTTGCTCCTTTATCCCAGGATACGATATTTCCATCCTGATGGGAGCATACGTTTCCACAGCGACACACCCCCATCCATGTATGAGGGATCTGTGAATGCTTTGGTAAGTATGAAATTAATGTGACTCGTGTGTTACAGCCTTCATCGTCACCACATCTCACTGCAGCTGAAAGCAGACGGGAGATCTGGGGCCAACATCGAAGCCCCAAGTGAGAGAATATGTTTGGGAATAACGGGATTCATCCCACAGACAGCATCCCGCAGAGAGGCTCTGCTTTGGCTTCTGTTTATTTTGTCATTTTGTTATAAAAGTTCAACTTTGACCTTTATTGCTCATTAATCACAGTGACAGAGGGAGCATGTTGGGACACTTACTCAGCTAATCTAAGGCAGTTAGCCTTTAGCAGGGCTCGTCTCCGAAGTGACATTTTTTTCTGAATGAAAACTTAAATAATTAAGTTGTTGAATTTGCTTTCAATTATTAAGAGGAACAAAGTAGTAAATACAAAAATCCTGTAGTATCATTAAATACTGACACAGAAGGAGCTTCGAACGCTCTAACATTAAATGCATAAAGTATTAAAAACAGAGAAAAGCTTTTTAAATGTACTTTAAGGATTTTGTAGTTCGGTGCAACGAGCAGCTTCAGTTATTTGCCTGTTCAAACCTATTTTAATATACTTCACATAAATCTGAGTCTAATTATCTTTTTATTTAAATGGATATAAGTGTAGTATTCATTTCATTGTTTAGAAAAATTCATTCAAATGTTTAGTAATAAATATCAAGTGAAAAAAGCTTTTGATCATAAATTTGTTTTCCAACAACAAACTGGGGGGTGGGGGGGCTTTAGCGCCAAATCACAACAAACAGTCGATTCAAGGCGCTTTGTATTGTGGGTAACGACCCTACAATAATTACAGAGAAAACCCAACAGTCCAAACGACCCCCTGTGAGCAGCACTTGGTGACAGTGGGAAGGAAAAACTCCCTTTAACAGGAAGAAACCTCCATCAGAACCAGGCTCAGGGAGGGGGGGGTCATCTGCTGAGGGGGGGCTGAGGGTTCATGTACTCAAATTATTTAAACTGTTAGAACCTGTTACTGTAATGTACATAAAGTCATAATAACAATATATTATATTAAAGCATGTGTCAAACTCAAGGCCAGTGGCGGCGCCAGGGGTGGGGGGTGGGGGCGCTAGGGGGTGCTATAGCTCCTCCTGGAAAAGTCATAGCACCCCCAAGAGAATAGTGTCTGTGCGTGTTGAGGAAGAACAAATGATCCTTCATAGCACCCTCACTAAAATGCTTAGCCCCCCCTTAGCACCTGCAGAATATTTCTGGAGCCGCCACTGCTCAAGGCCCATGGACTAGATATGATTTCATATGGCTATTAATGGCCCTCTATTAAACAGGGCTCCCACCACTTATACTACAAATCCCACTCTGCACTGCAGCAGCCAGTGTTGCCAACTGAGTGACTTTGTTGCTAGATTTAGCAACTTTTCAGGCCCCCTTAGCGACTAGTTTTTCAAAATTTAGCGACTTTTCCGGTGACGTCAGCGACTTTTGGAGATAGACCGGAAACCTGAAATCCTCTGCTGTCCTCGTGTTTTGTGTACATACAGCCTTCGTACTGCATCCCTTCGTATGTTTTGGCATCGCCTGGACCCCCAAGAGTCCCTGGCTGAAGGCAAGAGCGTGCCTCATACCTCAACTCCATACCTGAACACCATAGCGGAAGGTGGGCTGTACCGGAAATCACGTGACCTTCATAGCGAAGGTGGGTCTTCGTGTGCTTAATCCTCGTGATTAGTGATGGGCAAAACGAGGCTTTGTGAAACACTGAAGCGTTCGAAGCATTCGTGCCGGGATTGTATCGAAGCTTCGAAACAATCTGAAACCCATCTGCACAGTGACACCTGCTGGACAATTTGCTTATTGCCACGTCTTGGTAATGCTGCTCGATGAAACAAGGACACAGTCGCGCCCTGCACAAGTCCAAACAAAGCTCCTGATTATACCTGAGTATCAATAACTCTGATCAACACATGTTTTGGAGAAACAAGGAGACTGTTAAAGACGGAGAGCTGCAGTGACCCAAATAAGCACAGCAGCGCTTGCGCGGCCACAGGCGCAGGCAGTGATGGTCGGTCGCGACCGTTTCGGCTCTAAGAGATCTTTTTCATCAGGAGGGGCTACAAACATCAGCGTTATGGACGGGTTTCGGAGGTCCAGGCCCGTACTGCTTGTATTAAATAGAAGCATTGGTAAATAATAATAATAATAATAATTGAGCAATTACAAAGTCCAGCTCAAAAAAAATGACAGGTTCATTAAATTAAAAAAAAAAAAGAGAAGAAGAATGAATCCCAGCGCCACGGCCGCCTGGAAACAGCAGGAGTGAAACGCGCCGAAGCCTCGCTTAGCCACGGTCACGTGATGTAGGTGTTTTCAACCAGGTTTCAGAGCAGTGTTTCAGAGCAGTGTTTCGAAACACCTGCGCTTCAGAAGCTCGACACAGTGTCGAACTTCCCATCCCTACTCGTGATGCAGCCGGCGGATTTACTGAGTCCCCCGTCCTCCCCCCGGGCCTCACAGGGGGTCATACAGCGACCTCTAGGACAGCCCGCAGCTACTTTCCTTACTGAGGAGTTGGCAACAGTGACAACAGCTGGCGCACAGGCCAAGCCCTGCTCACAAACCTGCGTTGCCAATGGCACATTGATCAGTGCTCAGCGGACAAAAACATCGGTCAGCACTTTTTACAGTGACATTTAAGCTGCCTGACCCCCCCCCACACTACTTTTAAAGCAGGTGGGAGGCAGAGGACCTGCTCGCTGACATCGAAGGTAAACCGTGTCTCATTTCCTCGCCTCGATGTGCGGGTAAAAAGAGCGGATTGGTGGGACAGATGCGGGAGAAGCTGCAGAGGGAGACCTGCACAGGTGAGCTGACCGTGCGTCACACAGCAGGAAACGCTGCGCAGCAAACACCGTAGCACCGAAACACAGACAGTGAACTTTATAAGAGGCAAAGGTTTAAATCAGTTCCAGTCTTTCTGGAGGAACTAGCTTCTGAATTTGGTGACGTGCCTGATCACACAGGTGCGATGAGCTACCTGAAACGGAAAGAAACGGAATTAGAGAGGAACTAAAGAGCTTGTTGTTTCTTGATTCTGGACTTTCTTTCTGCATCACAGTTTTAAAAAATTTTTGCAAACTTTCATCAGTTTGAAATGTTCTCATTTTCCCTGATGTTGTTTCTGAAGAAAAATATAATTTTATTTAATGTGTTGAGGAAAAAGTTGCTGTATTGTGGCCATTCAAATTCATAGTGCTGATTAACATATTTTTGGTTTCAGTGTTAATCCTGTTGGCCCTCTGTGACTGAGTTTGACACACACACACACACACACACCCGTACTAAAGTATGTTTCTAACTAACCCGGCAGCTCCTCCTCGTTCTCCTCACTTTCTTTAAATGTAACAGTGAGGTCAGAGGTCAAGTGTGAGGTGACATTTGGAGGCAAACTATAATGTGATATTTAGAATCCCCATCATTCTTTATATGCCCATATGCTGTCAATATAAACAACAGCAATAAGAAACACACCCCACACTGCCAACAGTATTCGCTCGTCTGCCTTCACATGAACCTGAGTAACATCCATCCTTAATCCAGAGGCTTTAATATGATGTGGGCCCACCCTTTGCAGCTGTAACAGGTTCAGCTCTTCTGGGAAGTCTTTCCACAGGTTTAGGAGTGTTTATGGGAATTTCTGACCATTCTTCCAGAAGCTCATCTGTGAGGTCAGACACTGATGTTGGAGAGAAGGCCTGGCTCACAGTCTCCGCTCTAATCCATCCCAAAGGTGTTCTATCAGGCTGAGGTCAGGACTCTGTGCAGGCCAGTCAAGTTCTTCCACACCAAACTGGCTCATCCATGTCTTTATGGAGCTGCTTTGTGCACTGGTGTGCAGTCATGTTGGAACAGGAAGGGGCCATCCCCAAACTGTTCCCACAGAGTTGGAGCATCAAACTGTCCCAAATATCTTGGTATGCTGAAGCATTCAGAGTTCCTTTCACTGGAACTAAGGGGCCTGAGCCCAACTCCTGAAACACACCCCCACACCATAACCCCCCCTCCACCAAACTTTACATAGTCAGACAGGTACCGTTCCCCTGGCAACCACCAAACCCAGACTCCTCCCTCAGATTGGCAGATGGAGAAGTGTGATTCATCCTTCCAGAGAACACGTCTCCACTGCTCTAGAGTCCAGTGGCGGCGTGCTTTACACCACTGCATCAACACTTTACACCACTGCATCAACACTTTACATTGAGCTTGGTGATGGAAGGCTTGGATGCAGCTGCCATGGAAACCCATCCATGAAGCTCTCACTGTTCTTGAGCTGATCTGAAGGTCACATGAAGGTTGGAGGTCTGTAGTGATTGATTCTGCAGAAAGTTGGTGACCTCTGTGCACTATGACCCTCAGCATCCTCTGACCCCACTCTGTGATTTTACGTGGCCTACCACTTCGTTATTATTAGCATTATTATCACTTTGACCTTCAGATCAATTTACTGACCTTGAAGGAGAGGTCAGAGGTCAAGTGTGACATGAGCTTTTAAATCTTTATATGGTATTTTTCGTATGTTGACAATCCACATCACAACTGTAAGAATCATAATTTCTAAGTTTTAAGGCTTTTTATCAGTTTTGGACTAACATGTCATGAAGCTGACCTCAATAATCTCAGTGGATAGAAAATAAGTTTGAATGGATTCTTAAAATGACCTCTGACCTCTGCACCCCGCAAAGTTTTATCAGAATTCATTCAAAGACTGACACACATGCATCCAAACGCTCCTCCTAGGTGGAGGTAAGAATTTGGCTAAATGACATCACAATAGGCTGCAGTTTGTCATCTTCGATGCTTCAACGTCTCTAGAAGCCAGAAATGATGAGATTTAGATTTTTGGTAAAAGCACATCAAGCCAAACTGTCTGTATTAAACCGTGGAGCTGTTAGCTTTCAGCAGAGCTGCT
Source organism: Archocentrus centrarchus (assembly GCF_007364275.1). Taxonomy (NCBI): domain Eukaryota; kingdom Metazoa; phylum Chordata; class Actinopteri; order Cichliformes; family Cichlidae; genus Archocentrus; species Archocentrus centrarchus. The sequence goes on from NC_044349.1 coordinate 1,160,856, forward strand.
TCATGCAGAAACTCAGTCACTGACATTTCAGATCATCAGACACGTTTTAAGGAAAATATTCGCTTCAGCCCGGCAGACCGCAGTCACTGCTGTTTGTGTTTCACCTGTTTTCTACAGAGTGCACCAAACTCTGTCTAATATGATGCCTAAATATATTGTAACTAATAAGGCAGCAAAATGAAGTAATTAGTATTTAATTAGATGTGATTTAAAGGCTGGTTTAGCAAACAGTGATTGGAGGCAGAAGCTGTGATGTTTGCAGTCACTCTGTGGCTCTAAGCAGAGCTCCTGTTTGAGATCAGTGTTATTTTAGCTTCAAGGCTGCATCATCAGCTGCTGTTCGGTTACTGGAGTTTGTGTGTTTTCCACTGGTTTCTCATACTTTTGTACACTTTTTATGCCATTTTGCCACAAAATGAATTACATTTTTAATCCACAGTCATTTCTATAATAAGGCACAAAGTCCGACTCTGCTGCCAATTCAACTTTGAAGCTGCTTCATTTCGGTTTTGTACCACAGTGTAAATGGACTTTGTTCAGATTCATCATGTTTTATGATGGGGACCAAATGAATCCTCTAACTGCACAGCAGAGACCTGATTAGCTGCCATCATCAGTGCTGTATGTGCCTCACCAGGGAGTGCAGCTTCCATCAGCGCCTCCATCTTTGTTTTTAAATAATCAGAAAAGTCGGTGTCTTCTTTACTGTGTGCCATTATTATACGAGAAGAAGAAAACCTGACAGAACCTCCTAACTTCTGTGGAGCAGGAAGTTCAGCCCAGAAAACACGTTTGATGGCCACAAAAAACTTTAACAGCAGCGGGAGAGCCAGCTTTAGATATGATTTCAAAATATGCATTTAAATACAATTTTAGCCTTTGGGAAATGTCACCTCTTTAAATATTCATAAATATACATATTAAATTGCACCAGTGATTGTCAAAATATATATATATATATATATATAGATAGAGGAAAGAATCTAAGATGTTGTTCTGTCTATAATCCAAATAAAAATGAGGACGTATGAAAACGGTCCATCCTGGCACGTCCTCTGCGTGTCGAAGTTTGGATGGTAGTTTGGCAGAAAACCTCGGCTGAACCGTTCTCTGATGGTCGCAGGATGTTGCCGTTAGCTCTTTGTTTAAAATTTAGACCTCATCCGTGGACACGAGTGTGACCTTGTGCAGCTTTGAGCTGTCTCAGCAGAGCATCTGACCACGGCGGCTGACACAGCGAGACGTCCGCCTGTTTGGGGACAGAGGGTGTATGTAGGTCAGCCACGGGCCCGCACGCTGTGACAGCAGCACGGTCACTGTGCCGTGCAGCAGGACAGGGATTGGAGTGGACAGAGAGAGCCGGCACAGAGAGAGGCCCCCCTCACACGTCAGCACTGATACTTCCTCATTTCCCCCCTTAAACACTTTGACATTATCAGGCCACACAGAGCAACGTCCACCCTCATTATTCTCACCTTTGGTACCGCAGCCAAATGGACAAAGAGCACAGAAGAAGAAATAAGGGGCAGAAATGTGGAACAGACATCAGATCGTGGTGCACGTCTGACATGTGGGGCTGGTCATTTGATGGGAACGACTGCGTCCACATCGAGACTAAGAATTATTCATTTGTACACATAGCTTCGGTGCATTAAGAATAATTCAGTTAAATTATGATTTCAGTGTATTTATTACACAACCAGGAATTCTTTAAAACTTTTTTTTTAATTGAAAGTGTCCTGAGCACAGTTCCAAAAATATAAAGCCATTAATGAAAGCATACTGCCACCTAGTGGCTCAAACACCGCCGCTCAGATGAGGTATCAAAAAAACAAAAACAGCTTCAGTGACAGATTTAAAAAAAAGCTTTTGAATTTTAAGGATGATATTTTTCCCATTTTCCTTGAAAATAATTCAGACGCAGGCAATTAACTTTCCTCACGTGAGAAACCAATAAGCTTAAAATCAGATGATAAATGAATAATGGGCAGAATCCAGTTCAGCTTATTGGTGCGGTCCTCCATAGCAGTCCCCCCCCCCCCCCCCACTGAGGAGAAGTACCATGGCCAGCACCTCTGTAGGAGAGTCTCTGAAAGCTAACAGGTGAGAAGAAAGGGGCTCATCGGTTGTATGGATGCATTGAACCAGACGCAGATTTGATGTTTGTCTTGATGCTGCTCGGCATTTTTCCTGAGAAAGAGGAAAAAAAAAAGTGAGATGAGATCAGCTTTAATTACACATCGTTAAGTTTTCTTTCTTCAGCTGTAAAACAAAAATAAATCATCCATAAAATGCTGTTACGCAGGCCAAACGCTGTAAAGTACACAGTGGGTATCGGCACAGCTAAGCAAACGGTTTTCACATGAAAATTAATATTTCCATCTCATAATGTAACGCTGTACTGGGAAACTTCCCACTATTACTGTGGTGGTTATTTTAAGGGGGCAGCACGGCGGTTAGCACTGCTGCCTCACAGCTAGAAGGTCCTGGGTTCGAATCCAACTGTGTGGAGCTCGCATGTTCTCCCCGTGTCTGATGGGTTTCCTCCCACAGCCCAAAGACATGCAGTCAGTGGGGTTAGGTTAAATGTGATTCTGAATTGTTCACAGGTGTGACTGTGAGCGCGAATGTCTGTCTCTGTGTTGGCCCTGTGACAGGCTGGCGACCTGCACAGGTGTACCCTGCCTCTCGCCCTGTGACAGCTGGGATAGGCTCCAGCCCCGCAGACAGGATAGGCAGGAGAGACGATGGATGGTTATTTTGAAGCGCAATTTAAGCCAAATTAAAGAGGCAGCACACATGCTAACATGTTTCTGTAAACTAAATGATAAAGGCTGAACCCTGATGAAACAAACAAATGCTCTGGGTGTGTAAAAAAACCTGACATTTCTACCAAATTTTAAATCATCTCCAAGTTTGCAAAGCCGGGGATAATAGTCACCCATCATGGACTAATTTATGTCCCGAAACTTATATTAAATAAGACTGTTAGTGCCCCCTAATCAGGGATGGGCGATACACTCCCATGAGCCTCTGCTTTTGATGGAAGAACGGGTAAAACGGGCACATGACCTTACCTTTGTTCAAAACCGTAGTATGATGTTAAATTGTTTGAGTATCCTGTTAGAAAGCCTCAAGCTGAGCACCTCTGCCATCACCAACTTAGACTTATTAACATATCCTGGATAATTCTCCTCTCTGCCTCTTAAAATGTCCTCGTTTACAAAACTAGCGTCACATTTCATTCATTATAATCTGGAAACTAACGGCTGAGCCCAGGGGTGGGCTGGGGCCTTTTATCTGATCGTACAATGGACAAACCATAATTTTAAAACAGGAGAACTTTTATTTGCAGGTGTAAACAACACCTGTGGCCACGAGTGCTGCTGTGCTTAATTGGGTAAAAAACAAAATCTGATCACCGGCCGGTTCGGCCTGGAAATGACCAGCCGTTTGGGAAACGTCCCGATGGCCCTGGCTGAGCCCGCTGTCATCAGGAAAATGTTCAAACTGAAGTCAAAGAACAAAACTGAGGGTAATTTTGCTTTTCAGACCCCGAACCTAATTCCTCAGTTTATACTGTCCATCTTTGGCTCTCACAGAACTGTGTGATGCTGAGCTTCAGGTGGAACACTAACCTAGCTCTCCAGGTCTCCTACCTGTCTGTCCTTGCTGCTGTTGTGCCACAGGTCCTCCCATACCTGCTTGCTGGCCTGAACCCCCACCAATAGTGACCTGCTGTAAGGTTGGACCTCCACTCATCATGGATCCCTGTCCTTGGTGTCCAGCGGCCACGGGACCAGGAGGCCTACATTTGGAGAGTCCCTTTCCAAAAGCGACGGCTGAAACTAACGCGTTGGTGTCGGTGGGGTTGAAAGACGGTTTGCTCTGCCGCATTGCTGGAGAGAAACAAACAATTAAGAGTCAGGATTATTTTTGTCTGATTTCTTATGAAAAGGTGCCGCCGAAGTGCAACACACCAGCGTTTTCTGCATCTCTGTCTTCACGAGGGTTGCTTAGCTTCTCCAGCAGGTTGGAGCACAGCTTATTCAACGTCTGGATTTGTTTCTGTTGGTGAGAAGAAAACCTGGAGGCTTGAAAAACGCACAGTGCTCCCAAAAATGACAGAATACATTATTCTAAGTGCGTCCACGCTGACCTGTGCCACATCGGGGCCGATGCGCGCTGCCTCCGCACTCAGCTGTTTCTCCTGCTCCTCCACCTCAGGGTCAGGTTTGGTCCGCAGGTAGTCGGGGACGATCTCGTGACTGAACACCGGGACGCGCTGCTCCGTGAGTTTCTGAGAGCGAGTCAGGACAGCTCAGAGAGGCCGCTTCAAATGAAAGACACATGGACACGTGTTCGCAGCTCTGATACTCACTGCCAGGTCCTCATCTCGGTCCGGAGACAGGAGCAGGGGGATTATAACCTGGTTGCGAAAGGACGGCGTCTTCTCGTTCCTCAGCAGTTTGTTGATCGTGTTCAGCTGGCCAGACAGGAGGGCGAAGTTGTCCAAAACTGAGGGCCTGATCAAAATCACCCACAAAGAACACGTTTCAGCTCAGATCTGTGTATCCACACGCCAGCCTTTAACAGCAGCCCGGTGCTGAAGTGATTCTGGAAACTCTGTGTGTTTAAATGTTCCCGTCCTCAATCACTGGAGCAGCAAAGTATGAGTTAGACTGAAATCCATGTCGAGCTTCTGTTATGGTTTTACTCACCACGTCAAACGCTCGTACTCATTTTCTAGCTTATAGATGAAACTGTGCAAAGCGTTTTTAACGTGAGCCACCCGGGAGATCAGAGACTCCACCGACGCCTCCAACTGCTTCTCCTCCCGCTGCTGAAAGACACAAACTCCGTTTAAAAAGCACACAAACACACTCACACGGCACCGGCTGTGCTAGCGAAACGGCTAACGGCGCCGAGAGCGGGACAAACATTTAAACCTGTCAAAAACGTTAGCAGGATATTATAAACAAATACTTCAATGAACGCTGATACAGTTAGGAAACTATCACGCTGTCGTTCACAATATATTTCAAAATTATTTACCTGCATTGTTAAAGTAGAAGCTAGCCAGCCTCAAGCGAGACAGAAACACTTCCGGTTTATCACTGCCGAAATAAAAGCCTTCAAGTTAGACGTGGCGGAAACACTTTTTATTTATTCGATGTGCGGTTCGAGTTTCAGTCAGACCCCCCAAAAAAACATTTTCATCAAGAAATCCCACTCAAAGAAACACATGTATTATTATTATTATTATTTCATTATTATTCACCAATCCAGTAATGAGCAATATATCATTTATTTTTCCATCGTCAAATTTTGAAATGAATTTGAAAATGTAAAATTGACCCTCTTATTCCACATTTAAAGAGACAGGTTTCAGTTTAGAGTTTAAAACGCTGTCATCTGTAAAACTAGATAAAAACTACAAGAAGAAGTCACTTTAATGTTTTGTCACAAAGCGTTCTGCATGTTCTCAGTTGAGGATCAATGACTGCTGTATTAACTGCATTGATGCATGCACTATAAAACTGCACTGCAGGTATAAAAAGGTAAATCGCTGCTTTAAAACTACAACATGCTGCTGCCACTTTATCATTAACACAGGGCAATTATTGTTTAGCAATATGAACCTTCCTGTCACAATCATTACATCATAAAATCAGACATATTTATACACTTTAAAGAGCATGTTAAAAATGTCTGTGACTGCAGAAACATGAAATTAACTGGTAATGCATCCATCCAGTTATTTAAGTCAGGGTCACAGGGGGAGCTGGAGCTGTAGGGTGAGAGAGATGGGGGTACACCATGCACAGGTTACCAAGGTTAACACACAGAGAGAATCATTCTTACACACATTCACACCAATTAACCTAACATACATGCTTCTGGGAGGCAGCCTGAGTACCCAGAAAGAAGCTGCAGACTCCTGCTGGCCAGCAGGTTCAAAGTAGGGATGGCACGATACCACTTTTTTATGTCCGATACCGATACCGATATTTTACATTTGGATATCGCCGATACAAATCTGATCTTTTTTGTATTATTATTAAAAATTGTTTTTAAATGCCTGGATCAATTTTACATGAGTCAACAGTCTCAAACACAACAAAATCGAAATCTTTTAGTTGTCCCACATACAAGACTAAAGACTAGGGGGCAGAGCTTTTCAGGCAGTGGCGCCAAACCTCTGGAACTGTTTACCACTCCATCTCCTTTTAGCTGACTGTGTGGCATCTTTTAAAAAAACAGCTGAAAACTTTTCTGTTTAACCAGGCTTTCTGTTGACTTTATTTTTATTCATTTGCTTTTAATATGGTAATGTTATTTTTTAACATGGTGTTTTATCTGTTTTTGATGTTGTTTATATTGTGTTTTAATTATTGTACAGCACTTTGTGACTTTTTGTCTGTGTAAAGCACTATCTAAATCAACTTTACTTACAACAATCAACACCTGAATCCTGCTGCTCCTATGTGAGAAGGTGATGCATTGGCTTAGGGTATGTTGCAAATTTCATTAGGGCTGCAACTATTGATTATTTTAGCAATCAAGTATTCTATCGATTATTCCATCGAGTTACCCGAGTAACTGGATAAGAAATACTTTTTTCGTATTAACAGTTCATCTGCATATTTTAACTTCCGTACTGCAGTTTTTCCCTGTGTGAAACAAACAGGGTGGATGGAGCAGCTACAAAGTTCTCTTTTCTTCACTTACTGATCAGGTGGTTGATGGAGGACCTCCAGCTGTGTCCCAGTAAAGGTTTAATGGAGGTTACAGGGAGAAAAGCTTCATCTGGACGCTATAAAAAACATTTAGTCCATCTGAGCTCACCGGCTCCGCCTCTTTGCAGACAGACTGCACGTAAAACAGCTGACTGCTGCTGTTGCGTCATCAGTGTTTATGTTGAAAAACTGGGGGCTGCGTGAGTGCAGTCTTGTAATGCTTTATATTCACAAGCATTCTCCTAAATACGTTTCTACTGCAGGTCTATATTTAATCAGGGATTAAAGTATAAAAAATCTTTTGACGGGGAAGGGGTCCTTCCGGTCACCAGTGCTAACAGCTGCGGTCGCTAGCAGTATGTCCGGGAGCTGAAGTAGAGAAATAACAGCTGATTCTCAGCACAGCGAGCACAACACACGAACACGCAGAGAGCGGTGGAGGAAAAACATGTCAGCGATGATCGATCAGTGTCAAAGGGAATCCGTCGCAACGACGGAGCACTTTATAGAATCTCAGGGTTTTTTGTAACTCCTGATCGGCCACTCCATTCCAGTAGGTGGCGGTAATGCAGCTCTAAGCTGGTTTGTTCAACCGCAGACCCACAAGAAGACGACGACCGAAAACTTTAATCCAGCTAATGTGGGTCGGGTCGGGTCGGATTTTTTCATTTCTTTACGATATCCGATCCAGTAATTTAGGCCAGGATCGGACCGATACTGAATATCAGTTCTGCGCATCCCTAGTTCAAACCCAGGACCTTCTTGCTGTGAGGCCACAGTTCTAACAGCTGTTATGAATCAAGGATCTACAATTATATAAAGCATCTGCTAGCATATAATCTAATGTGAAACGCATTAGTGAAAGTCTATTACCAACATCAATTTATTCCCGAGGTGCCAGCACCAAGAAAGAGTTCATATTTGTCCCAAAGCTGCTCTCCATGGGCTCCAGGGTTGAATTTAAAATTCTCCTCACAAACAGTCCTGATCAATCAGGTCCCCATATCGTAGACATTTCAGTATATTATCCAAATACCACTTTGCTCTAGACACCAGCTCAACTTTTAGGTTTTGGCTTCAAATGTTCCTTTCAGTAAAGTTTGTAGTTAAAGGACCCATCCTTGGGTCCATAGTCTCTCCTTTTCCCTCACCCCCAACTATTTGAGGCCAAAGCCCCCCCCCAGTTCTGATAGACATCTCTTCCTGTTAGAAGGAAACAGACTTAGCCATGATTGTTGGGGTTTTCAAGTATTGTGGAGTCTTTATGCCTTGAGATGACCGTTTTAAATTGGAGCTGATTTCAGTGACACATACATGCAGTTTCACTCAAACAGACACACTTTGCCTCTACAAATTTATTTTCATAAGAGCAGCTGTCCAAACAGTACAAAAATCTGCCAGCTGTTAGGCACACGTTTTGTTCTTATGCTGATTTCTCCAATGCTTCACATCTGCGTGCTTCATCAGTAAAACCCTTTTGAAATTCAGCCTTCACTGATTGACTTAACACTGAAGTGCATTGTGTTTAGTAGGAAACGAGTAGTTCTAGTCCTATTTCATGTTCAGCATGTATGCCTTTTTAAGGCACGTACACCCTCTGCAGTCACTATGTGTTTGTTAGCACGCTAAGTGAAGGGAGAAGCAAAGTTTTAGTTCTGGCACAGCGGTGTGAAACTTTAGAAGAGGCTGTCGACATCACCCATTTCCACCACCACAGTCTTCAGCTGGGAGAAGTACTCGAGGGTCACCTGGCCGTTCTCTCTGCCAAAGCCTGCGGAGATCAGGAGAAACGTTTGTGTTGCACTCATCCAGCAAATGCAGCATTCACTCAGACCATTAAAAGCTCACAGCGTCTTACCCGACATCTTGTACCCTCCGAACGGCACCTCTACAGGGCTGATGTTGTAGTTGTTGATGAAGCAGGTCCCTGCCTCCAGGTTCTCAGCCATGCGATGGGCTCGAGAAATGTCCCTGCAGGAAGGGGACGAGAACACAAAACTGTATGCAACTCGAAATAGCTGGTGTGCAATGAATTGCCTGCACTGTGGAGACCCTGAACCGCAGCCAACAGAAGGCAATAAACTGATTATCTTAAACAGCAAGCCATCAGCAGTTGCGCCACACTGCTGAGTCACGACAGACCGACCTGGTGAAGACTCCAGAGGCCAATCCAAAGGTGGTGTTGTTGGCCCTCTGGATCACTTCTTCCTCTGTGTCGAAAGGCATGACGGACATGACGGGGCCAAAAATCTCCTCCTTCACGCAGGTCATGTCGTCTCTGCAGTTGTCTGTGTTGAGAGACTTTGTGTGTTAAAGAAAGCTGATTGTGTGTGCGCTGTGCTATCAGCAGCGTTAGACGTACCGAGTACACATGGTGACATGAAATACCCTCCTTTCAGTTTGGGGTCACTGGGGACAAAAGGCTCTCCTCCACAAAGCACTCTGGCTCCCTGGGGGGTGAAATGACTACATTTAAGAACACCTACACCAATATGGAAACTGTGTGGTTTAAGGTGGTATTGAAGCTAATGAAAAGCACCTCTTTCTTGGCCTGACTGACAAAGCCCAGCACTTTCTCCAGCTGTGGCTTGCTGATCAGAGCTCCCATCCGGGTGCTCTCGAGCAGGGGGTCACCCAGAGGGATCGCCTTGGTCCTCTTAACTACTTCCTCTAGGAACTGTGGCATGATCTCCCGCTGCACATACACTCTGGTCCCATTGCAGCACACCTGCATATTTCAGATGTACAGTTAACCCACCGAAGGTTCTGAGAGTCTGCCTTGGATCAGGCTGTGCAATAATGTTACAACAGTACGGTCTCACCTGTCCCTGCGTCAGGAAGTTTGCCATGAGTGCCCCCTTCACTGCATTCTCCAGATCGCAGTCTTTGAAGATGATCAGGGGAGACTTCCCTCCAAGCTCCAGAGTCACCTGCTTCACCCCCTTTGCAGACATTTCCATGACCTGAGAGTAAAGAGCAGGTGTGGTCTGTGGGTTTGTATAACCAACTTATCTCTAGTTTTAAAACATGGCACTGTGCAGTGTTTTCACATAGAAATCCACAGTATTTTATGGCAGTAGTGAGGAAGCAGCGTGTGCACACGTACAAGAGAAAGTCCCCCCCATATACTTTATGGCAGTGTATAATGGAACTCCACCATCTTGGATTGGAGCTAGCACAGTCATTCTTTACAGCCTTGATGATCTCTGTAGCAGCAGCAGGTCTGTTAGAGTGGCCCTCCAGCTCACATCAGGTCACACGGACTATTGTCAGCTGCAGTGAAGCCAAAGCAGGAGTGCCAAAACTGCAGTTCCTCCAGTGGCCACTTGAGGGTGACCCCAGAAGTGAGTCAACTACCGTAAAAACTCCCCATGTTAAAACTCATCATGCAGCAGCAGCCAGATTTCAGGCCATGTGTGGGAAACCCTGCTGTGCTGGTCTGCGTACCTTCTTGCCTGTAGGCACACTTCCAGTGAAGGAGACTTTGGCAACCTTTGGATGATGACAGAGCAAGCTCCCGGTCTCTGCGCCACCTTGGACCACACAGAAAAGCCCGTCAGGTACCCCGGCCTCTTTGTAGATCTCAGCCAGGATGACGGCAGTCACAGGAGTCATCGGAGAGGGCTTGAATACCATGGCGTTACCTAAAAAACAACCAAAGTTCAACCCTGCGAGTTAAGACCTGGAGAGCGGTATCCATGGCTAAAGAACAGGAGACAAAACAGGCAGACCAGTGGGAATGGGTGCTGAGGTCCAGTATTAAACAGGCCAAAAGGGTCATTTTTAAAGATGTTCAGTGATGCGACAGACATATCTGTACAGCTGCAGATGGCTCTGCTGCTCTATTTGTAGCAGAGCCACAGTTGCAGCCTTTCCTCTTTCCATGTGCATATTTTCAGCCCCCTGCTCTGTTATATTTCACAGTGCTCTGCTGTGCAGATCACTGACAGCAGGATGATATATACAGTGTTATAAAACTCACCGCATGCCAAAGCAGGAGCAGACTTCCACGCTGCAATCTGGAAGGGGTAGTTCCATGCACCGATACCCACGCACACACCAAGAGGCTCCCGCCTGGTGTAAGCAAACGCTCCACCGGGAAGCTGGATGTGTTGGCCTGCACCAAAACGACAGCACAATCTTTAAAAACCACCAGACTGATGTTTCCACCTTTTGACAAACAAGTATTGGTGCACCCACCTGCAAGTGTACCAGCCAGACCGGCGTAGTACTCGATGCACTGCCAGGAAATGTCGATATCCACCACAGCCTCAGTGATGGATTTCCCATTGTTGATCACTTCCAGCTTTGCAAGCTTTTCCCTTCTTTCCTGTTTTTGTTTATTAATGTGCATGAAGGGGAAAAAAAAAAATCATTTTTAATTGATACTTTGCAGTAATTAAGTGGGATGAGATTCTTTGCTTGACAATCATGCAGTGACAGAAAAAACAGACAAAAGGTTAATTTAGTTCAAATGTAGGCCAGCAATGAAGGGGGTGGGGGGTGTTAATGAATAACTAGTGTCTTATTGCAGACTTCCAACAGCCCGCTCCAATTTATGTTGCACAAACACTGAACCAGACAGTTTCCTGGACTGCTCATGGTTATTACACAACAGCTTGACCGTCTCACCCTGATAATGCGGGCGGCCTCTAACATCACCCGAGCCCTCTCCATGCCCGCCATCTTGCTCCACTTCTGATAGGCAGCATAGGCGCTCTGTATGGCTTCATCCACCTCGTCGGCCCCACAGGGTACCATCTGACACAGGACCCGGCCTGCAGACAGCAGAAGAACAGGTTACACACCTGAGCTGGGAACAAAGGGCCCGAGGCAGAGAACATGAGTAAAGTGATCCCAGTTCCTCTACATGAGACACTTTTCCATACACGTTCCCTAATATTTCTGATTTTCTGTACAAGATAAGGTTCATTTGTCATATGCATATACACAGTACAATGCACAGTGAAATGTATCGCATCTATATTGTTTAATCTCCAGGGTTTTACCGTCTCAAAACTGACCTTTGGTGGCTGTCTAAGCACAACTGCTCCACAACTGGCAAAAGGCCTACGTTACATAACGGAACTCTGAGCGTCTTCATGGCACTTTGGCCACTTGAAAAAGTTAAAGTTTCAGATGCAACTTAGAGAAACTGCAAAACTTTAAACTGTCACGCCTTATCTTCCCCTGAATGCCCGTCTTTAAAGGCTGAAGCAGATTTTAGGGAGCGGTATATTCACCGGTTGCGGGTTCAAACACGGGCTCCGCGTTTTTCTCCTCCCTGGGCTTCACTCGCTGGCCGCCCCAGAAGTTCAGAGGCTCCGTGACCACCACGGTCCCCGTCGAGGCTCCGGGCATCGAGTCGAGAGTTGACTGGGCCATTTTACACACAAAGCGCCTGCAACAACACAGCAAAATATTCAGCAACGTTAGCGAGCACACGATGCTGAGGATCAGTGGTTTAAGCTGCTTTGCTAACGCGAAGCGAGCTAAACTTGTGCGGGAAAAGCAGTTTAAATATGATGAAAATAGAAAAAAAGCTGCAGCTTTACCGTTTATGCTCCTGCAGAAGACTGGGAAGGATCTCAAAGGCAGCTCACATTTTAAGATCAGTGAAGCAGACAGGACACGCCTCCTTCGTGCTACCATCGGGTGCGTCTCATTCCTGCTGATAGCACCCTCACCGAATGGGAGATCCAAACCCGGGAGGCCGGGGGGGCAAAACTCGGGATGTTATCACTTAACACCGGAGGCGCAAAGGGTGCGAAGAGTAAAGCAAACAGCTGCTGAATCAGAGACATTATTAAAGACAGGGATGTGCTCCTCAAAGAGTCCTAACTGGAAATCTGTGGGAGAACCGTGGAACAGCGGCAGAGAACGTGGTAGAACCTCAACTTGTTTCTAAGTGTTGTTTTAATCAGATTTCACTGTTGATTCTATAAATGCAGTTTTCATCTCCCAGAGACCATTAAAATTAATGTTAATTATAACCACCTGCAGGCTTCAGTGCTCACAGTCACTCTTTCACGGCTTACTGGGACACTTTATTTATGCTTCATGAAAATAGTCAGCTACTTTTTAAATGCTGACAACACTTTTATCATTTCTGTTATTTATTATAATAAATTTATTAAAAGAACTGTAACGTTTTTGCTGTGGCTCTAAATTGTGGTCAGATTGTGGCATCCTGCTCGTTTTATATGTCCTGACCTGACCTGTGCCAAACTGAATGTACCAGATTAGAAAGGGACACACCTGTGTGTGAGAACCCAGAGTTCACTCTGCAGGGCCACAGACTGTATGTAAAAGATGGCGGTGGCTTAAACCTGCATTCTCTCTAATGGCCAGCAGGAGGCGACTTCTATAGATGTAAAAAAAAAAAGTCAGTTTAAATAAACATCATCACTCTACAACAGGAAACTCTTTTCTTGATGACTTCATGAGCCCAACAGACAGTTTCAGGTCTTGATTAATTTATCATGATGTTCATGAGATGGATTATCCCCATTAGAGTAAACAAAAAAACAAAGATAAAGTAGGCTTTGGTGCAGGCGTGGCTTGTGATTGAAGTTCCCTGGTTTCTTATTCAGATCCACCCCTGACTCATGTGTCCAGTATCAGTATGGTGAAAATGCTTACTGCTGGAATATTTTTATTACCCCAATGCTGATATTTATAGGTATCATTCCTACTTCTGTTTACTTGCAACTAAACTGCTTTTTACACTGAAATAAAATGCATACTGTGTGTCTAAAATTGATAAAATTGAGGGATGTGAGGCCCGCTGAACTGCTCTTATTCACGTTCAGGGCCCCAAAGCTTATGCTATCCGTTTCTCATCTTCTGCTATGGCCAGACATTGAACTTCTTGCTTAATTCAAATTCATGCCTAGCTCAGCAGTTTGTTAAAATGCCCTCATCGGGTTCATGTTGAGGACACCAATCCCACCTGTTGCCAGAAAAGCGTAAATCTGTCCTAACAACAAGCCCATGGGCAAATTTGGCCTCAAATTCTCTCCAATGTTTGGCTAGTTTGCCTAGCCTGAGTGGTAGCAGGTGGCCACAGAAAGGATGACTCGACATATTAGGCTGATGACTATGTCTCCAAAAGTGCTGGCTCAGCACAAATCTTAGACAAAGAAAGGGGAAGCGTATAAACACAGTGAGTAGTGAGTGGGTGTGATAGTGTTAGTCGTCGTCTTTAATTGTTAGCCTCTTTTTCAGTAACAGCTAAGGCACACACTCCCAGGAGGGCTTTTTTACTTTTTGTGTTTGAATATTTCTGAGTACTAATACTTTCTTGCAACAAAGCTTGCTCATCTCCGTGGATCATTTGGACAGTTTGAGTTTATTCAGTCTCTGCACAGGATCTCCTCAGCTGGAAAAAGGAGCACGAACAACAGTTTCTCTCTGTGCGTGTATCTCAGTGTTAACCACGTTACTGTCTGTGTCTTGTTTTTTTAACTGCGTTGTGTGTAACTAAGATGACTAACAGCCTGCATCAGAACCTGCTCAATCCAGTGAGCTTTTTTGGAAACTTTGGTTTTAATTGAGTTTGAGTTTTCAGCCAAAAGGAATATGGAGACCCCTAAGAATAGTACCGACATTACCCCAAGGCTAAGTATGACAGCACGGGGGCTAAGTCCATCTTTTATATACAGTTAATGGTAAGAATAGAAACCAAGTCCAAGAAGCTCTCTGTAGACCTAGGCCCTAAACTTTGAGGCTTCGATTGTTCCCAGCAGCAGAGAAATTCATCTCAGGCAGGGAGGTGATAGAAAATGAGTCACCCACAGCCGCACTCCCATCAGTCACACCTTTATGGTAAAGAGGCTAAATGGATGCAAGTCCGAGCCAAAAGAATATTTATGCCAAAACAAAATAAAGAAAAAACGACAAATTCTGGCGTCTGTGGGCAGAACTCCATGCATGAGATCAGGTAACAGCTTTTAGATTATTTCTCTTCTGCCACAGTCTGCACTTTTTAATTGATATCACTGACAATAATAAAAAGATCCAAGCTGAGTTTTTGTTAAACACAGGCCTGTGAAATAGCATCAGCATACTCTCATTTTTATTCATTAAAAATATCCAAGTCATCGTAATTAGTTTCACTCCATGTCTTCCCTCTGTGTTACAGTCTGTTAGATGATAGTACACAGAGAAAAGCATGCCTGAATATAATCATAAAACTTTATTAATATGTAAGACACAAGGACATAGACAATGATGTACAATAATACTGAAGCTGGATCAGATGTTCCTGTGTCAGTCCTTAATTAAAATCTCCAAATACTCCATGAATTGTGCTGAATGAACAGCAGACATTTGTAACCTTTGGTAATCAACAGAATAAACTAGAATTTCCCTCTAATTTCTAACTCAAACAGCTTTCATGTTAAATAAACAACAAAATAAATGGGAAATCAAACAGGAAGTAGTGGTACAGTAGCTGCAACAGGTAAGACTTGACTCCAGCGGGAGCAGTTCCGTCGGCGCTCTGATGGGGGCGCTGTGACCGCAGGCAGCAGCGCAGGAACAGCCGGGCTGCCGATTAGGAAAACTTAGCGGCTTGCGGAGGAGGTCCCAGGAAGCCTCCGGCCTGTTTGGTTGCAGCTCTGGAGGGTGCAAGGCCGAGCATCTTCTGGATGTTCTGTTGGAGAACACAGAAGAACCTCCTCAGAGACACACGCTCGACCTCAGAGTTCAGTGACAGTAAAAGAAAAGCTTCCAGCTCGATCGTAAAACTGACTTCTGAATATTTTAATAACTTTGAGCACCCTAAAAACACGTGCACGATATATCACTGTATATTATTCAGCACATACAGCTGCCTGCTAACACCAATAATGTGGATGTGTATTCATCCACTGCTAAAAAAAATAGTCCCTGCTGCTTAAAGTGAGCGACTCAGTTACTGATACTCAGTCTGAGGTGCAGTTCATTGTTTACCTCCTGCTGTAGAGTAATTTGGGGCTGTTGATGCTCGCTACACATAAGGAAACAAAAGTGGATATGAGAGCTGAAGCAGTGCCAAGAGGGACAAACAATACAGAGTCTGGCCTGAGGGTGGCAGTAGAGGACACAGCTGTGCTTGGACTCCTTGTGAAGACTAGATGATGATTTCCTCTTAGCATGAATGTGAGAGACAGCGAGCTATTCGGTCCCTGTAAACTTGGGACTGACAGACTTGTTCCTGATGGGTGTGTCCTCTGACATATAGGCCTTACCTGTCTGATGGACATGGTGCAGAGGATGTAGAGGAAAATAAAGGAGCAGTCGGTGTAATCCTCGCCCAGCAGGTTGCGGTGTGACCGTCCCTGGATGTATGACAGCGGCACAAAAGGCAGTTTCGCCACGACTCTTCCATCAAAGCTGAGCGTAAACAGACAGATGACTCGTTTAAAGCAATGGACATTAAAAGTTACACTTTGATATATTTTGCCTGATTTTTGAATAAAAAGAGGAAGTATTTTAACACCCTCCTGCAGGCCCACCACCCGCAGGAGGTGTCGTAGGGGTCGGGTGCAGTGTGTGTCGGGCGGTGGCCGAGGGCGGAGGCCCTGGCGGACCGATCCCCGGCTATCGAAACTGGCTATTGGGACATGGAATGTCACCTCTCTGGTGGGGAAGGAGCCTGAGCTAGTGCGTGAGGTTGAGAGATACCAGCTAGATATAGTTGGGCTCACCTCAACGCATGGCCTGGGCTCTGGAACCAGTCTCCTGGAGAAGGGCTGGACTCTGTTCCAGTCTGGAGTTGCCCTCGGTGAGAGGCGGCGAGCTGGGGTGGGTATTCTTGTATCCCCCCGGCTTGCTGCCTGTACGTCGGAGTTTTCACCGGTGGACGAGAGGGTAGTTTCCCTGCGCCTTCGGGCTGGGGAACGGGTCCTGACTGTTGTTTGCGCTTATGCGCCGAATGACAGTTCAGGGTACCCACCGTTTTTGGAGTTGCTGGGTGGGGTGCTGGAGAGTGCTCCATCTGGTGACTCCATAGTCTTGCTGTGAGACTTCAACGCTCACGTGGGCAATGACAGTGAGACCTGGAGGGGCGTGATTGGGAGGAACGGCCTGCCCGATCTGACCCCGAATGGTGTTTTGTTATTGGACTTCTGTGCAAACCACAGTTTGTCCATAACAAACACCGTGTTCGAACACAAGGATGTCCATAAGTGCACATGGCACCAGGACACCCTAGGTCGCAGGTCGATGATCGATTTTGTAATCGTATCATCAGATCTGCGGCCGTATGTTCTGGACACTCGGGTGAAGAGAGGAGCTGAGCTGTCAACTGATCACCACCTGGTGGTGAGTTGGATCAGGTGGCGGGGGAAGATGCTGGACAGACCTGGCACACCTAAACGTATTGTGAGGGTGCGCTGGGAACGCCTGGCAGAAGCCCCAGTCCGGGAGATCTTCAACTCCCACCTCTGGCAGAACTTCGACAGCATTCCGAGGGAGGCTGAGGACATTGAGTCCGAATGGACCATGTTCCGCACCTCCATTGTTGAGGCTGCTGCTCAGAGCTGTGGCTGCAAGGTGGTTGGTGCCTGTCGTGGTTACCACCACGACAGGCACCAACAGCAAGGTGGTTGGTGCCTGTCGTGGTGGTAACCCCCGAACCAGATGGTGGTCACCGGAGGTGAAGGGAGCCATCAAGCTGAAGAAAGAGTCTTATCGGGCTTGGTTAGCCTGTGGGACTCCGGAGGCAGCTGACAGGTATCGACAGGCCAAGCAGAATGCAGCTCGGGTAGTGGCCAAAGCAAAAACTCGAGTGTGGGAGGAGTTCGGTGAGGCTATGGAAAAAGACTTTCGGACGGCATCGAAGCGATTCTGGCAAACCGTCAGGCGACTCAGGAGGGGAAAGCAGTGCTTCACTCACACTGTTTATAGTGCGGGGGGGGTGCTGCTGACTTCAACTGAGGCTATAGTCGGACGGTGGAAGGAATACTTCGAGGACCTTCTGAATCCCACTGACACGCCTTCTGTAGTGGAAGCAGAGTCTGGGGATGAGGGGGATGACTTGACCATCACTGGGGGTGAGGTCACTGAGGTAGTTAAACAACTCCTTGGTGGCAGAGCCCCTGGGGTGGACGAGATTCGCCCTGAGTTCCTGAAGGCTCTGGATGTTGTAGGACTGTCTTGGTTGACACGCCTCTGCAACATTGCGTGGAGATCTGGGGCAGTGCCATTGGATTGGCAGACCGGGGTGGTGGTCCCCATCTTTAAGAAGGGAGACCGGAGGGTGTGCTCCAACTTTCGGGGTATCACACTACTCAGCCCCCCGGTAAGGTCTATGCCAGGGTGCTGGAAAGGAGGGTGCGTCCGTTAGTCGAACCTCGGATTCAGGAGGAACAATGCGGTTTTCGTCCTGGTCGTGGAACGCTGGACCAGCTCTTTATCCTCTCAAGGATATTCGAGTGTGCGTGGGAGTTTGCCCAACCAGTCTACATGTGCTTTGTGGACTTGGAGAAGGCATTCGACCGTGTTCCTCGGGGTGTTCTTTGGGAGGTTCTGCGGGAGTATGGGGTGTCTGGCCCATTGTTGCGGGCCATTCAGTCCTTGTACAACCACAGTGAGAGCTTGGTCCGTATAGCCGGTAATAAGTCGGATTTGTTTCCTGTGGGTGTTGGACTCCGTCAGGGCTGCCCTTTGTCACCGATTCTGTTCATAATTTTTATGGACAGAATTTCTAGGCGTAGCCAGGTGGCGGAAGGCTTCTTCCTTGGTGGCCTCAGAGTCTCATCTCTGCTTTTTGCAGATGATGCGGTTCTGTTGGCTTCATCAGGGGGGGGCCTCCAGCTCGCAGTGGAACAGTTCGCAGCCGAGTGTGAAGCGGCTGGCATGAGAATCAGCACCTCTAAGTCTGAGGCCATGGTCCTCAGCCGGAAAAGGGTGGAGTGCCCTCTCCGGCTCAGGAACGAGTTCTTGCCTCAAGTGGAGGAGTTTTAAGTATCTCGGGGTCTTGTTCACGAGTGATGGGAGAAGGGAACGGGAGATCGACAGGCGGATCGGGGCTGCTTCTACAGTGATGCGGACGCTGCACCGGTCCGTCGTGGTGAAGAGGGAGCTTAGCGTAAAAGCGAAGCTCTCGATTTACCGGTCGATCTACGTTCCTACCCTCACCTATGGTCACGAGCTTTGGGTAGTGACCGAAAGAATAAGATCGCAAATACAAGCGGCAGAAATGAGTTTCCTTCGAAGGGTGGCTGGCCTTCCCTAGAGATAAGGTGAGGAGTGCGGCCATCCGGGAGGGGCTCAGAGTAGAGCCGCTGCTCCTCCACATCGAAAGGAGCCAGTTGAGGTGGCTCGGGCATCTGATTAGGATGCCTCCTGGCCGCCTCCTGGGTGAGGTGTTCCGGGCATGTCCCACCGGGAAGAGGCCCCGTGGTAGACCCAGGACACGCTGGAGAGATTATGTATCTCGGCTGGCCTGGGAACGCCTTGGGGTCCCTCCGGATGAGCTGGAGGAGGTGGCTGGGGAGAGGGAAGCCTGGGCTTCTCTGCTTAGGCTTCTGCCCCCGCGACCCGGCCCCGGATAAGTGGAAGAAAATGGATGGATGGATGGATTTTAACACAATATAAAACAGTATTTTATGCTGCAGTAACTTACATGGAGTTGAACATGCCCATCAGAGCTGTGAAGCAGAAACCAATAGCAAACATGGATTTCATGCGCACCTACAAAACAAACACACTCAACATTAAACACGGACATTTGAAACCACACAACGTTTGACTGCAGTTTTGCATCATTAGTGGCACAGTTATGTCCCACCTCTGTGGTTTAAGGGCCTGTTACTGAAAAAACAAACCAGCTGATTCTGAAGAAGATTCAGAAGCTGTTTTATTTTATGGAATGATGTCGTGAAACTCCAGCAGCTGTGATGACAGGATAACCTCAGCAGAGAGCATTAAGCCCATTAACTGGAAACAAACCGTCTCTCACCATGGACAGGTCTCTGTTGTTGTTCTTCAGCTTCTCCTCTTGCCTCTCTGTAATACAACCACACACACAACACTGTCACCAAGAGGAGAGGTCCTCATCACGACAGCAGGTCACTGAGGTCAGAGGACAGCAGCCTGTTTCCAGGGTTCTTACCGATCTTCTTCTTCTGCTGACGTCCAGCAGATTCAGTTATGGTTTCCTTTTTCTTCTCAACTAACATCAGAGAAGATGCAGTGAATGCTTTAGACAGTCTGAAGAAAAATAACAAATATCACACCACTGTGATGCCGGCGCTTGAGTCACTTACGTTTTTGCTTTGCTTTTCCACTTCAGCCTTCAGCCTCTTGTACTTTTCAGTCCGATACACTAAGACCCAGGTAATCCCTGAGGAGAGAAACCAGTTAGCAAAAACAGACTGCCACTGCGGTTCAGCACAGGAGTGGCCAGCAGTCGATATCAATTCGATCAGCGGGAGGTTTTTACACTTTTCTTAAACCTCCTCCTGGCTCAGAATCATTTTCTGCAGCTGTGCATAAACAAAGAGTAAGAATGTGCTGCAAACAGTGAGGCCCTCAAGGCTGATTTGAAGGTCAGAATTTCTAATCTGTGTCTGTGGAAATTCACATTAAAAACAACTGACGACCGTGACGTGACGGCTGAAGTCAGAGACGTGTGGCTTGTGTGTAAATAAGGAGGCTTCTGTAAAGTGATCAGTGAGCACACAGTAAATACCCACTATTTAAAATCACTTTTTACAACAAGAAAACTTCATGAGCTGTTTTGGCCTCTGCATTTGATTTATTTTTATTTTACGCACTGGTCAAATTTTATATTCTGGGTTTACTACATGTCATCTTTCAGACTCAGCGATATTTTTGGATTTATTTTAGACTTAAATTATTTTTTTGTTGATTTACAGAACGATTAAAAACAGATATTACCTCTTTGAAAACCTTTGTAGAGGTTTTCCTGGTACAAACCAGGGGTTTGGGGGGGGTGACTGCTCACATGAGCATTTCTCTACATACTGTCAGCGTTACATTACTTAAGAGAAGTCTATGCATGCTCACATGTTGACAAACAAGATGTATTTAAGCCCGAGTAAATTAAATCTCACTTAAAATAAAATCACAGTCCTGGTAATAATTCCTTTGCTGCAAGACCAAGACCTGCTTCTTCTTTCGGCTGCTTCCTTTAGGGGTTCATCTGTCTCCATCTCACCCTATCCCAGCATCCTCCTCGGTCACACCAACCCTTTGCATGTCCTCCTTCACTCCATGATCCTCCTCTGAGGACTTCCTCATTTCCTCCTCCATCTTCAGCATCCTTTGTCCAATATATCCACCATCCCTCCTCTGCACATGTCCAAACATCTCAGCCTTGTCTCTCTAACTTTGTCTCCAAACTGCTCAATCTGAGCTGTCCCTCTGATGTACTCATTTTATCCTGGCCTTCCGGCTCTCTCCCGATGGAAATTTAGCATCTTCAGCTCTGCCACCTCCAGCTCGGCCTCCTGTCTTTTTTCTCAGGGCACCGTCTCCAAACCATCACAGCAGGTCTCACTGCCATCCTGTAAACCTGTCCTTTCACTCTTGCTGCTCTCCTTCTGTCACAAATCACCCTGACACTCGGCTCCACCCACTCCACTCTGCCTGCACGCTCTTCTTCGCCTCCTTAAATAATTAAATAATTATTTTGGATGAGTTTGAATACCCCAGGATTTAAAGTCATCCAACCTCACTGCCTCTGCTCCTTGTAGCTTCACCTTTCCACCTGCCTCCCTCTCATTCACACACACACACGTCTTCTGTCTTGCTTCAACTGCCTTTCATTCCTCTTCTCTCCAGAGCATATCTCCACCTCTCCAGGCTCTCTTCCACCATACCTGCTCTCACTACAGATCACAATGTCGTCTCTCCTCATAATCCATAGAGACTCCTGCCTGACCTCATCTGTCAGCCTCTGACTAAAACTGATTTGGTGTTTTCAAAATGTTTGTATATGTAGGCCATCTATACGAAAAAATGAAACAAGACCTTGGATCCTGGCTTTTTATCATTTTTAGATTGATTTCTATTCGTTAATGAAAAACGTCCACAAATCAGAGTAATTAATGCCTTATTTGCGTATTTAAACTAAACATTTGAGAAAACTGTAACAGAAAATTTTTTTTTAACTGAGGTCAATATTCACCCGCAGGAAAGCGTCAGACAGGAGTCGAAGCTTTTATTGTGAAACTTTAACCGGAAGACACGAACGTTAAGCTGTATTCCTTCGCTAACGAACTACAGCTCAACAAAAGTATCAAAATTAAAGGAATATCAGCAGTTTTAAAGGCGTTTGCCCCACATGAAACGCAGGCTAATATGAACTTTGAAAGTCTAACGGTGTTTTGTGGAGCACCTGTCAGACGGATCCGGCTCACCTTCGGCTAACAGCGCCGTACAGATGGAATGAAGACGATCAAAATGGTGTCTGCGAACATGGTGCTCATGGTGTCAGAGTCGCGTCTGTCCGGCCGCAGAGAGGGAAAAAGTTCCGTGTGAATCACAAGTTAACCCAGAGCGCTGAGCGGAGCTCCGGCTTCTTACAGCCCCGTCAGCGTTACTGCGGAGGTCAGGCAGGGAAGAAGCACTTCCGGGTCACCGGACCCAGTACAAAAGTGTGTTTATTTGTGCGCGGTAAATCTAACTGTAAAGTTTTTTTAAATAATAAAGTTTATATTTGCTAATGTGCTGATAATATAACTAAATAAGTGATTTAATGTTTTAAAAATAATCTACGAACGTATAGGGCAGTTCTAGTAAAAAATAAATAAAATAAAATAAAACCATATATTTAAAGGACAAAGAAGCCACGGGTGCTGGAAAATGATCTAAGACTAAAGTTGCACATTTTTAAAATAAATAAAAAAAATAAATTTGATGTTTTCGGAGATTAAAAAGATAAATTCGAGAGAAAAAAATCACAAATTAATGAGACAAAAATCTAATAATATTTTCTGAGATTGGGAAAACCAAAATGAGACATTTTTTGTCAGCTGACCACATTGTGTCATTTTTGCATTGCTGGATTACCTTATTACACCACAGACATTCATCCCCGATACTCTACATTAGATTACCAAGACCCAGGCTTACATATTACACATATTACACATATTACACATAGAAAGAACACAGATGCTGAACTTGACTTGCTACAATATTATCTGGAGCTCCAAAATAAATTTTTTTATCTCTGACAAACATTATCAGCCATAAGATTCCTCCTTCCTCCATCTTGTAGCCTCTTTTGGGCATTAAGGTCATTAATACAAAGAAAAATATTATAAAAGCTCGCATCACTCATGCATTGATGAACTATAAGGGCCCCTTCGCGGTTTCTGCCACTGAGTCATGTTTGCTGGTAATGTGCAGCCAAAAAGATTCAAACAGTTCATGTTTTAATAAAATTATTGTGCATCATTTTTCTTCTCAATCAACACGTTTGAGGTTTAGAGTTTCATTCTAATAAAAACACTGGTTTCACACTGGTGTCACTGGTTTAAGTGTCATAAATAAAGGGGGTCAGCAGGGGCCCCAAAACCAATACTGGCCCCGAGGAGACCCTACACCCACCCGAGGTGAAGCCAGCTGTGGTAAAGCCAAAAAGTCCACAACTGGACCGTTAAAATATAAAAAGGAGGAAATGCAGCATCTTCGTCTTCTCTTTGTTGCCCTTTAACGGCCCGTCACCGAGTTCATCGCTGCTAAATCATCATCAAATGGGAGGAGCGCGCAGCCGCCTGGCGTAGAGGTGCGGAGCGCGCTGCAGATGAAACATGGCAGGAGACAGCGAGACAAAGCCAGGTGACCAAGCCGAAAATCATGACACACACAGTCGGCAGCCCTTCCTCATCGGTGTGGCCGGAGGAACAGCCAGCGGGAAGGTCGGCTTTTATATTATTGTGTTGTTTTTTTTCCTCCTTTGGATCATTTCTTGGAGCCGTGTGATGTTGAAGTATCTGTTGTGCTGTGGGATGCAGAGGACGGGCAGTTCACCTAAAGAAACGACGCGTTTACTTTAAGTTTAGTTTAAAATCTTGACTCGATGATTCGGCCTGGTTACTGCTGATCGGTAGTAAAAGTAAAACCGGCCTTACACTTATCTCAAGGCAGGCTGACATTTAGATTTCAAACTTCCGTGAAGGACTCCCGTATTTTGTTTCCACGCTTCATCATGTGAGGGGATGTCAAGTGTGGCAAAGCTCAGGGAACAGACGAGTGTGGGTCCGTGTAATTGGCATCAGCTGCGCAGGGTGTGTTGGCTGCAGAGAGTGTAAAATCCACTTTCAGACAGAAGTCTAAGGCACAGGGCTGTCTGCAGGAGCACAGTTTCTAAAGGCTCTGCTGATGTCGCACAGTGCTCTTGATGTGTGCACTGTCCCAGACTCACTTGATGTTAATTTAGTATTGGCAGCGTCTCTGGTGTCATGGCAGACTAAATATCTGCTTTATCATTGTTTGTTGTGCAGCGTTTTAAAGGTTCCCACTGGTTTCCAGTTGGTGTTCTGTCTCAGAAGACCAGAAAATGCTGCATTAGGGTCACAGGTTGTTGCATAGTGGAGAATCCCAGCAATCAGGCTTCAGCATTTTATCCCACAGTTTGGGAAAATGACCCACTTTTTGATTGGCTCAAGTTTACATAAATCAGGAAATGTGGCACAGAACAATCAGTATAAGCACAAAGAATATCACATAAGAACATAAAGCAAGCTTCAGCTTCCTTTTATGCTCCTGACAAGTTGGGAAAATTGCCTTTAAATAAAATGAAGCATATTGGTCCTTCATATAATCTTCAACATGCAGTTTGTGTGGTTGGGTCCAAATTTCAGAGCTCCTCTCAGCATTAGTAAAATGTCCTCACACAAACAGAGTTTTTGAACCACCTTCAATTAGCTTGGTTCTCTTCAGCCTCCTAATTTAACCTCGTATTTCCTTTAATCAACATAATTCATAAAGGTGGCAGCAGGCTGATTTCATAGGGGAAGGCGGTTGTGGTTCAGCAGGCAGTTGTTTGTGGCTTCAACTTCCTGGTGTTATGCCTCCATTTTCCCACAGGAGTAACTGCTCACGGAGCCACCTGTTCTCCCAGACATGTTATCTGAAGAGGGAGCAAACTGCAGCTCTTTGTTATGAGTGTGGGCCTGAACTGGCATCAATGATTTCCAGGAATGGATCATGCTGTGTTTTCACGTCACGATGGCTTCAAGCGTAAAATAAATGTTGGTTTCAGTGCAAAAAAACGTGAGGACGCGTTAAATCGGGTAACGGGGTCAGCGCGTGATCGGCTCGTTTTCCTGTGTTCAGTCGTCGGTGTGCAGTAAGATCATGGAGCTGCTGGGCCAGAACGAGATCGACCACCACCAGCGCCAGGTGGCCATCCTCAGTCAGGACAGCTTCTACAGGGTCCTCACCCCGGAGCAGAAGGCCAAGGCGCTCAAGGGCCAGTTCAACTTCGACCACCCAGGTACGTCCCCTCTGCATCAGTCACGCGGGGTCGTTGGGCCTCGAGGGTACCGAAGATTGAAACTCCAGCATTGTTTGGTCATTCAGGCTTCTGCTTTGTGCTCTCTCCTTCTGCACAGATGCTTTTGACAACGACCTCATAATCACAACCCTGTGGGACATCAAGGAGGGGAAAACGGTCCACATTCCTGTTTATGACTTTGTTTCTCACTCCAGGTAACTCAGAGGTCTGTGACGCAGCATCACGCTGCTGCAGACATGATGCCCACTGTGGTGGGTTCGTTACCTTTAGGGCAAATTGATTTTCATGTGAAATGAATGGAAGCCCTCAAAGGTGAGAAAAGCATCTGAAAAGATGAGAATGCTTTGTAGTAAAGGTCCTGTAAAATAACGTTACCGTGGTCCGGTACGTTCAGCATTAAAAACATTTGAGCCCTTCAGAATAACTCACTGGCTTTTTAGTCTATTCATGTAATTTTCACCACAGCGGATGCTGTTTTAAGTGTTTTTCTTTTTCTCTTTTATATGTCAGGAAAGAGGAGACCGTGACGGTGTACCCCGCTGATGTGGTGCTGTTTGAGGGCATCCTGATGTTCTACTCTCAGGAGATTCGAGACTTTTTCCAGATGAAGCTGTTCGTGGACACGGACGCAGACACTCGTCTATCACGGAGAGGTGATGTGTGGCTAGACAATCTGTTTAAACGCGGGTGGTGAGTTTTATGGCTCGTTAAGTCAGTCGTTATTAAAGTGAGGCCCCAGAAGGGGCTGCAAACAATGACTCGTGAAAATTAAAGATGATTTAATATCTTAGAAAAAAGCTTCTTTGCTAGAAGCTGTGGAAACACCGGCTCTGCCCAAAGGTGACAACTGCTTCCCAATAGGTCAACTCACTAATTAACATAATATCTTATTTAATTTAATCTCTTTGTGGGGAAAAAGGACGCACGTATGCAAACGACTGTGGAAACATTGATGCCATTTGAACTTTGAGCCCTTTCTTGTTTGCCGTCAGTGCTGCGGGACATCAGTGAACGTGGTCGGGATTTGGAAAGCATTATAGCGCAGTACATCACCTTTGTCAAGCCTGCGTTTGAGGAGTTCTGTCTGCCCGTGAGTACATGTCCTGTTCTCACATCCACAGAGTGTCCCTGAACGTGGCGTCGCAGATAAATCAGGTTTTCTTTCTTTTCTCACTGTTCAGACAAAGAAATATGCTGATGTGATAATACCGAGAGGAGTTGACAACATTGGTGAGTTCTGCTCTTTAGCTTTGCCTGTGAAGTGCATTATAAATATTACATTACAGATTATGTAGAGAAACAAATTTTGGAGACTCAACAGTGTTTATCAGGAAGGCCGCGGCTGTGTTTATCTCCTTGCTGGGAATCGTGCTTAGGAAAGGAGCCGAGGACAAAACAGTTCTGTCTGCTTCACCGCGCTGCTCTCCAAATATTTGGCTGTGGGACACCTGCTCCGAGCGCCCCCCGTTACTGCTCGCTAGTCACAGAGTTGCTCAGATGTAACGGTCCAGGTTCAAAGTCTTTAAGTTAAAGTCTGGACCCCAGCCTTCAGATAAATCTGCCACATTTCATAGTTTCATAGTTTTGTACAGACTGTAACCCATCGGTGTGCCACAGATAACAAATATGTAGGCTTTGGTTTTATTGTATTTTGTAGATAATTAGGTATGTCAGTTTTCAGATATTTCAGAAGTCTAATCTTCTAATCTTATTCACGTAGCATTTGAAATATTTGTTTAGATTTATTTTGAAAGTACAAAGATCTCGACTATGATGTCATTGTAATTTGTTGTTGATCAGAATTTTATGGAGTCACCAGTTCTGTAATTTGGTGGTAAAATGATACTAGCATAAGGTAATATATACTCACCAGCCACTTCATTAGGTACACCTCGCTGGTACTGGGTTGGACCCCCGTTTGCCTTCAGAGCCTCTTTAATTCTTCATGGTTTGTGTGATGCTGTCGTGTTGATGTGGACCAAAATCACACAGTTGCTGCAGATTTGTCAGCTGCATCCTGACATCACATCATCCTGACATCACATCATCCTGACATCACATCATCCTGACATCACATCATCCTGACATCACATCCCAAAGGTGCTGCTTACTGTGGAGGCCGTGTGAGAGCAGTGAGCTCCGTCGTGCTCGAGAAACCAGTTTGAGAGGATTTGAACTTTATGACATTACAGGAAGCACAAGATGGGTCATGAAGGTCAAAGGTTAACAGCTGTGGTGTTTAAACAGTGCTCAGTTGGTACTTGGGGGCCCAACGTGCACCAAGAAAACATCCCTGACACCGTTACACCACCATCACCATCACCAGCAGCAGCAGCAGCCTGAATCATTGATACAATGTGGGATGTGTTCATGTTGTTTACACCAAATTGTGAGCATACCAGCTGAATGCTGGAGCAGAAATTCAGACCAGGAAACATATTTCCAGTCTTTCGTTGTCCAGTTTTGGTGGACTTGTGTATATTGTAGCCTCAGTTTCCTGTTCTCGGGTGACAGGAGTGGCACCCAGTGTCACATTCTGCTTCGAGGCTGGTGGGTTGGTATGTTCTCCTTGGTTTTTTGGGAAAACCCTGGAGATGGCTGCATGGGAGAAACAGTCAGATCAGCGGTTTCCTAGTCGCTCAGAGCGGTCCGTCTGACGCCAACGACCGCGCTGCTTCCACCGTCACTTAAATCACTTCGCTTTGCCATTCTGATGTTTCAGCTTCAGCATGTTGTCTTCACCATGTCTATGTGCCTAAATGCACTGAGTTGGTGCCATGTGATTGGCTGATAGTTGCATTAATGAGCAGCTGAACAGGTGTACCTAATAAAGTGGCCGGTGAGTGAAGTTTTAAAAACGTATTTTTTCAGGTGTCATAGAAACAATGAACAGGTGTGTTTGTAAACCAAGATTGTCTCAATAATTTTGGTTTTAAACGTTTTATAATAGAAATGCTGTAAAAATAAAATATTATTGGTCTGATGAACAGATTCAACAAACAGATAAAAGATACTTTGTTTTATAACTTTGTGAAATAGCTTGGCCGTGTGAGGGTTAAAGGTCAGCTTTAGGTTTTGAGGGTGACCTGCAGAGATGCTTTGCTCTGTGGGTCAAAGGTAAACTGAGACTAACCGTGACCATCAAACATCTTTGTTTCTCAATGCAGTCGCAATAAATCTCATCGTTCAGCACATCCAGGACATCCTGAACGGCGGTCTGACCAAACGGCTGAACGGGTGGTTCGGCGGTTACGGGACGGCGAAGAAGCAGCCGAGCGTGGAGTCAAACACCCGGCCCCACTAAAGCTCACCGGTCCTTCAGGGAGAAAGAGGAAGGTTTGCCCGGACGTGCTGCCCTTCATCGTTGCTACTGTTAACGAGGTGGCACAACTGCCACGCAGCCAGAAGGTCTCCTTTTTTGGTGCGAGTCTGCTTGGACTGATTTAAATGAAAGGAGGCTTTGTGGAGCTGGTTCCCAGCAGAGGTACAATTTTGTGTTTAGCTTGGATGAAACTGAAGAGGGAGGAGTTTTAATTTCACTTCAAACTGCTGCTTGCCTTTAACCAGCACTGAGCTGGAAACTGCAGAAAGATTCACGCACACTCGACAGCTGCAGTTACTGCAGCGCCGCGACATGCTCTTCAACAGCAGGGCTCGAATCCCTTTATCAGCGTGACCTCGTCAACCTTTATTTAAGGCCTGTTTAACAAAAATGATACTAAAGCTCAGCTGAAACAACCAGTTTAGCCTCGAACACCTGATGTATGACATCACCGCCAAAGATGGTCTAAATCTCACTTTAATGTCGCTGTCGCTCATTTAATGTTAACAAATCAGGAAAACGTGTTATTTTATGGAATTACCACAAAGTATAATTTTCCCTTGTAACCCTCAGATGCACATGTTTAGGTACATTTTCATTACAAAGGACTGAGCTCTATAATATGGAAATGTTTGAGTTTTCTTTCTGTGTGTGTGAGACTACTCAGGTACTGTTATTTTCACTTTAAAAGCTTCTATTAATGAAGACTCTTCTTCTGTTCTCAGTTCTCTTATTCTTGATGTGCCACATGCTGCTTAGTGCTGTGACCAAGTATCAGATACAGTGGAGGGAGAAAAGATGTATAGTTACTTTAATTATGCAGTCAAGCAATAAAAAAATGCTTTAAAGAGCACTTGAAACTATTTGCTGCAGGTCAAATGTGAACCCTGAATTCAGTTTATTCTCGATGCTGAGCTGAGGCTTGTGGGTTGAGCCGGTGCTGAACGGTATGTAGCCGGCCTCGATGGTGGCTGTCCTCCTT
Source organism: Archocentrus centrarchus (assembly GCF_007364275.1). Lineage (NCBI taxonomy): Eukaryota > Metazoa > Chordata > Actinopteri > Cichliformes > Cichlidae > Archocentrus > Archocentrus centrarchus. The sequence continues at coordinate 1,190,381 of NC_044349.1, forward strand.
TTCCTTCAGCTGTGGCGCATTTTCGAGAAGTGTCGGTGAGGCACGAGCATGTGCTTTAAACGGAGGAGGCAACAAAATAAAGTTCACTTCTGTCAGAACAACCTGAGTTTGTAGTGTCGTTAATCATCGATGAACTAACGATGCCACAGAGAAGAACGTGATACCAGATATCTGCAGCGTTGTTTTGATGCTTGTTATCAACAATGACTTTGTTGCATTTGGTTAAAATTACTTAAATTTTGTTTATATGGCACCAAATCACAACAACAGTCGCCTCAAGGTGCTTTATGCTGTAGTTAAAGACCCAGAGAAAACGCAGCAGTGAAAACGACCCCCTATGAGCAAACAGTGGAAAGGAAAAACTCCCTTTAAACAGGAAAAACCTCCAACAGAACCAGATAATCGACCTCACTGGGAGCAGAGTTTAGGTAGCTGCTCTGCACTGTGTTGGCACTGAAGAGCATAATAATGAATTAGATCCTTAAACTGAGTTACAGCACTTTCAGAAAGACTTCTACTGTAATAAAACTTATTCCCCACTGCTGTGTAATCCATTAAAGTAAATATAAATGTTACTAAGAAATGATCAGACAGGAGGGGGCTTTCAGGGAATACTGTTAAGTCTTCAGTTTCTATGCCATATGTTAGGACAAGAGCCAGAGTATGATTAAAGTGGTGGGTGGGCTCTTTTACATTATGAGAGAAGCCAATTGAATCTATTAATAGATTAAATGCAGTGATTTTTATTCTCCGCATCTACATGGATGTTAAAACAGTTCAAATGAACAAACACCCCCGAGTCCACTAACCCAAAATATTCATCCTGCTGTAACCAGGTTTGTGTAAGGAAGAATAAATCAACACGTTGATCAGTTATTACATTTACTACAGGGACTTACTGTCTCCGGTAAATACCAACATTACAATAAAAACATATGAAATAGGCACACCTGCAGTACATCAAAGCCTCCTTTCTGCTTTGTCTATATTCATGAAGCTGCTCATAATCATCTTCACTGACAACCGGAAGCATGAACACGTTTCATCAGAGTAGGTGTGAATCGACTGCGGGATGCTGTAAGTCAGCAGATGTGCAGCTTAAACTGCAAACAGGCACCATCGATCAGCACGTTTCATATACAACTTCTGTCCTGTGCAGACAACCGAAACAGCAACGAGACATCTCTGAGTCCTGCTCACAGGAGTCAGCTTAACAACCAGGAAACATCTGGATTTTGATTTTAATCACAAATTTATTTATTTTATTTCTATAAAACTTCATCTCTAAGTTTGGCTCTTCAAACCTACACATCATCATAAAGGCATAAAAGGAAATCTGTATCAGGACCGGCGAAGTCATAGTTTATAAGCACAGCGTGACGATCTGAAGCCCAAATCAGAGCGATGTCGTGTATCAGTTTCAATACTAAAACGTCACCAGTGTAGAGTAACAGAAACAAGCATCGGAGGTTTCATCTGTTTTATTTTCACCACTGGAAAAAAAAAACTTCCATGACCGAAGAAAAAATGTTGCCACGTGTAAGTCGAAATTTCAGGCAGTTATCTCAAAACTGTGACTCGACTCAATTTTTGGTTATTTTCTCAGCATTTTGAGTCGGGAAGCCTCAGACCAATTATAACCCTAATTTTGACTTAATAAGCTGAAATAATGATTTTCAGATTCAATTAAATTTTCAATTCACTGGAGAAAGAAAAAAAAAAAAGCATTTGGGGTAATTTTTTAAATTGGCCTTTGCAGCTCCATGTGAAAACAGCGAATTAACAGAAAACAGATAAAACCTCCCGTTAGTAGAAGTCATAGATGTTAACTGCGTATCCTATTCAGGATCACGGGAAGGCCGACACCCATCCAGCTGTGACAGGGTGAGAGGTGGGGTACAGCCTGGACGGGCCCCCAGCCAATCAGGGCTCAAAGCTGGTTATAGAAAAATGTGATGCTGAACAAAAACAAGCTTTGGCTTTAAATTGCACAGTCTGGGTGGGCGTGTCATTAGTTAGCTTTCAGTTTTTATCAGAGCTTAAATGTGTCCTTATATCTGTGAGCGCCGCCGTGAACAGATTCCCAAAATGCTCCTGTCAGGGTGTAAATCTGTAATAAAGTACACAACATGAATTTAACGATTACATAATGGTCAAACCTGAAAATTAATTTTCTACTGTAGCCGAGGAGTGCATCCAGGGAAGCTGTAACATATGTAATGTCACATATTCCCAGCTGTGCCCCAAAATCAACACTACGCACTAACAGCACCAAAAACACGGATAAACCTGCAGCTCCAGGAAACTTCATGAAACAACAACTGTAGGGATATGCCGGGACTCATTACTTAGAGAAACTCAAAATGAGAGCAAATAATCAGTTTACTTCATCCACATGTGATGGAAACACAGTGTGCGCGTTTTCAGGTCATATCTAAAATAGAAGACTTTTCTAGATAACTGCATGTTGTTTTGAGTTCCTGCTCCAGGAGAGCTGCTGCTCGCTCTCAGTCCTGATCTCTGTGTTAATGCGACCCCCTCACGGACGCGCTCAGACCGAAGAGGCTGCGGTACAGTTCGCTGCGGGCCTCGTCGCTCATCGAGCTGTGGTCAACGGGCGCCATGAAATTGACCAGCTTGCTGTGGGCGTGGAACCGGACTTTCCGCCCTTTGCTGGCTTTAGTGTCCACTTTCTTCTTGATCTTGCTGCGCAGCTTCTGGATGGCCAGCCACTGTCGGCCCATAGCCACCTGATCGTTGGGGTCCGCCGCGCTCGTCTTGCGGTCGATCAGCTCCCTCAGCAGCTGGTGGTAGAAGTCGTCGTCGTCGAATACGTCCTCATCCAGATCTTTCAGATGCGTGTTCGACTTCAGCTGTTGCCGCGCTGCCTCGCCTCCCTCCGTGGGGGCATTCTCAGACGTGAGAGGAGGGGCCTCCACTTTCCCCAGAACCCGGTACTCTGAGCGCTGGGTCTGGGTCCGCTTCAGGAGCCTCTCCTTGTCCATCAGCACCTGCTCCACCTGAGTCAGGATGTTCCTCTCGAACGCTCCAAAACCTTTGCCGCTCTTGCCCGTCGTCAGCCTGGTTTTGTCGTGCCACTTCTGCAGCGTGGCGTCGCGGTAAGGCTGGAAGGCTGCAAAGCGTTTGGCCATGAAGTCCGGGTACTCTGCCATCTCCAGTTTTCGTTTGGGCGCTACGGCCTCCCGCACCGACCCCTCCTCTTCATCGTCGCTGGTTATCTCCTCGTCTTCCCCGGTGGCGATGGATCTCGTGTCGGCGTTCTGGTGCAGCAGATGGTCGTGCAGCTCCAGCAGGGACCTCTGCAGAGCCTTCAGAGCCTTGTGGGTGTTCTTCAGCGCCGCCGCGAACTCCCCTTCCCCCCTCCTCTTGAACTCTGGGAAGGTCTGCGGCTGAGGGAGCTGGTTGGCGGTCACCAGAGCTTTCTGGATTTTGATCCGGCCCTCGAGCAGCTGGTCCCACAGGTCCAGCTGGTTCTTCACCGCCTTCCCTTTCTCCACCTCCTCGTCCACTTTGTCCCGAGAAAACGTGCGCACGGCTCCATCATCGTCATCACCTTCCAATTCATCATCATCATCAGAGCCCTCCTCTTCATCGCTGCCTTCAGACTCCTCACCGCTTTCATCATCATCATCCTCCTCACTCACTCCCAGATTATCCATACCATCTGTCAGTTTGCGGAAGTCCACTTTCTGAGGAAAGATGAGGTCAGAGGTCTTCATCTTGTCGTTGATGCAGGTTTAGCATTCAGTTCTGAATCACTGCCCATCAACTCTCCTCCTCTTCATCATCATCATCTAAACCCTTTTCATTGTCATCTGCCTCTTCATCCCCCTCTGAATCATCTTCACCCTCTCCTCCTCCTCCTCATCATCCTCCTCCTCAGTCTCCATCAGCAGCTGTTTTCGGGACACTGGCTTCCCCACGTACCGTCTGTCCGTGTCTGAGAGCAGGGTCGTGTTGCGCTTCCGCAGAGCGCTGACCGGCCCTTCCTCCTCGTCTTCCTCATCAAACCTGTCCACCACTCTGGCTTTGGTCGCCTCGTCATCATCATCATCCTCCGGATCCGCGAATTTAGGCAAAGGGTTCAGCAGATCCTCGAGCTCCTGTGAAAACGCGCCCGCCATGGCTCAAAGTTTACAGCCACTGCACGTGCGGACCCGTTCCGTGTGCGACGGCAGTTTGATGACGTTAGAAAAATGCGACAATTTCTTAAAACGTATAAAAGTGTTGCCCTGCGCGCGGACTGTCAGGCTGAAGCTGCTGCTGACTCAACTGCAGAAACCAGAACAAAATTTGAGGACTTAAGTAGAAGTCAAGTCAATGAGTTATTAATTATTAGAATGAGTATTATTATTTTTATTTTTAAGAACTGAACAGGAGTTTAGGAGTTATGTCGTCACACAGTCAGTGGAAATAAACTCGGTGCTTCACACGATGAAATTCCTATTTTGCCAACTGCCTTTACACAGCACAACTATAAAAATTATAATAAAAAATAAAAGAGGCAGTAAATTTACAAAAGAAATAGCTAGTAATAATTTGCAAACAATAAATTTGAATTTTTAAAAAAAGACATGAGTTTGAAAACCTGAGTCGTACCTGTGCTGTGTACGTTTGCAAACAGATCTGTACAAATTAGTGCAAAAGCAGATGATAATAATTACAGTAACAGTCAACAGTGGTGTGAGGGTGGAGGGGCGGTGCTGACTGGCGTCTGATGGCTTGTGGGTAGAAGCTGGAAGGCTGCTCCAGTGATGTATTGTGCAGTTTATTATCACACTCTTCAGAGCCTTCCTGCCCTGAACTGTGCAGCTTCCACACCACGCTGTGATGATGCTCTCAGCTCCACATCTGTAGACGCTGATGAGGATTTTGGTCAACATGCCAAATTTTACAGCGTTTCCTGTGATTGCTTCAGAAGCTGCTGCTGTGAGACCAGGTGAGTCCTCACTGTTGTGTGTCCTGATGATTTTGAGTGTTCTCAAACACTCACAAATTCCACAACAGGAAACTAGAAATTTAATTTATGAAGGGGTTGTGAATGCAAAAATAACTCACTAAATAAATAAAACATAACATTTCTTTTACAATTATAATTCTGTTAAAATTTTAACTTTAGAACATTAACATGAAAAAATGCAGCAGAGCATTAATCAGTCATGCATTTCATATTTCATAGTTTTATGGGTAAAAGCACGCAAATGCATAAACACCATCCTGAAGTACAATAAGTCAAATAATAGAAATATGCAAGAAAAGAGTAATATAAACATAAGAAGCTTATTTAGCCAGGTGTAATTTTATAGGTTTAATACAATTAATAATATTCATTGTTTTTAATACAGGTTTATAAATCTGTTACAGAAAGATACCAAAAAATAAAAAAGTGCAAATTACCCTAAAACAGTAACGGATGAATGGATGGATGGATGGATGGATGGATGGATGGATGGGAAAGACTTGAACTCCGGCTGTGTGAATCGTCGCGCGGCTGTGTCCTGCCTGTAAGATAAAACTCGGGTCAAGAAAGCCCCACCAACCACAATCCATTGCGCATGCGTATACGGGTGGCGAGGCTCCGGGTTGTTCTTGCTAGCTCAGTTTTGTTCGTCAGACTTGAGCAGGAAGAGCGCTTTCAGGAGAATAAAGATGTCAACGAGCGACTTCTATTTGAGATATTATGTCGGGCACAAGGGAAAGTTTGGACACGAGTTTCTAGAATTTGAGTTCAGGCCTGACGGTGAGTGTAATTTGAGCGGTAATGCGAACGCGTTAGCCGTCCGTGGTTTGAAGCTAACCGGGTTGGATAGGCCGCAGCGGACTCGAAGCGCCAAATTCTCCGGTTGGGTTCAGGTGTAGCATTAATGCTGCTCGTTGACGTTATGGATAGATTAGTACGGTAACGTGTTTTTTTTAGGATAAACGCAGTAATGCCGTGAGTGTGTACGCGCCATGCGGCCTGCAGGGACGATAACAAACATCTGGAAGCGATGCGCTGCTCCCCACGTTAACTGAATATTTGTGTTTTCGCAGGTAAACTGAGGTACGCCAACAACAGCAACTACAAGAATGACGTGATGATCAGGAAAGGAAGAGGTGACGTGTGATTATAAACGATTATAGATTGATCTTAGTGAGAGCCTAATTAGTAGCAATGGCGCTGGGATGTTCTTGCATATGTTTTATGTGTAATTGGTGCTATAACCTGAGAGTAGGTGGTGTGGTTATTAATCAGGGAAGATGATGGCCAACCTTAAAAACGAGTTATGTGTTTCCTATGTGACAATCAGGCGTACGTACACAAAAGCGTGATGGAGGAGCTGAAGAGGATCATTGACGACAGTGAAATCACCAAAGAAGATGATGCTCTGTGGCCGCCTCCTGACAGAGTTGGCAGACAGGTTTGTGAGCACTTTATTACTCCATATTTACCTGCAGGGCTCCCAGTTCTTACATTTCAGCTGCTTTCAGACATGCAGTGCAGACCAGAGGTGTTCTACAAGGTCCATGTGAGAAGGCAAATGTTCAGCGTGGTCAGATCAGACATCAGCTGGTCTTTAACCCACCACGTTGCTGGCATAACGTCTCTGTGCCAGTGTGAGAATATTCTGGTAGCTTCACTGAGAGCAGATATCATGTTCCCTGCCTTCTGCACGCTCTGTCCACGCAGCTCTCCCACCTGAACCACATTGAGTATACCCACGAGTTCAAACCTGTCCGAAGTGGACTGTTTCCAGCCTTCCTTTCTTCTGGGTCCCAGTTGCAGAGATGCCCATACCTCACAGCTGCACTGAGGCTGACTGTTTCCAGCTAAAGCAAATATCTGAAGTGCACATTCTGAAAAAAAAAAAAACAAAACACTTAAAACCCAACAACAGAATTTAACTGGAGTCAGGAATTGGCAAAGAAATGGCTGCAAAGTCATCTCAACAGTTAGATATTTTAATTTTTAATTTAACCTTTATTTATACAGGTAATCCTATTGAGACTTGGTCTCATTTGCAGGAGAGACCTGTTAAATGTCAGTCTACAAAATTCCCACCTCCCCTCAGAATCAGCTGATTTTCTTTGTACAGTAGCTGCAGTCTCTTTAATGACACCATGCAAAATTTTACCTTCTTATTACGAATATTTTCCTATTTAGAGGCCCTCGACGTGAATAGGGGTGGCTATAAACTTTGAGCATTAATATCATGGGATATATCATAGTTTCCACAGCAAAACTGCACCAGAGCCGGTCATTCATACTCTGGATGTTTGATCTGTGTATTTTTTAGGTAAACTTTCAAAGGTCATATCGCCATATGGGATGAAAGGTTAAATCATCTGAAGGCTCATCTTTGCGTCAGAATAATTTTCTAATATAGTCATGCTCTAATGCTCGTTGCTTGTATGGCTATAAAATGTTTGTTTTATATGATATTGTGGATATATGTCATCAATCAAATGGCTTCATGTCCTGGGGAAGTATTTAAAAACCGGACGCAGTTAATCTGTTTCTCCGGTGGGAGGAGTGTCCTAGTTTGATAGATGCTCCCTAAGTCGTAGCTGCTTTCCTTAGAGGTGAGCAGCCAACTGCAATGATTATAAAAGCAGAAGGCCAAATGCTCAGTGAGGTTATGCATGTGTTAATCCAAACTGGAATCAGTCCCTCGGTTTGGTGTCTTTGGTTCATCCTGTGATTCAAACCTGTGTCCTGTGTAGGAGGGTGATGAAGCCAATGATCCTCTGATTGGCTGCCCCTCGCAAGCAAAAGGAGGTGGAGACAGAGTAAAAATAGAACTGTGTGACACACGTTAAAGAAAGTGGCCTAAAATTTCTCCTAAATCAACTCTGCATTAATGATTTTCAACAAGAACATTTTTCTGAGGCTGTTTTTTTTTTATTTAAATCTCACCCTTCACAGGAGCTGGAGATCGTCATCGGGGACGAGCACATTTCATTCACAACTTCCAAAATCGGCTCCTTGATCGACGTCAACCAGTCAAAGTGAGTAACGCATCCGGGAGTCGGGGACTGTAAAGTGTGAGCTTGTTACTGACGTGAGGGCGCGTCTGTGTTTTCAGGGACCCCGAAGGCCTTCGTGTTTTCTACTACTTGGTGCAAGATCTGAAATGTCTCGTCTTCAGTCTGATCGGCCTACACTTCAAGATCAAGCCCATCTAAAATGTGGTTTTGCTCATTTTAATTACTTTAGCTCATGTTTCTGTTGTACTACCGCATTTGTACATTTGCTTTTTGGTGGAACAATTTTTTTTATTTTAAATAAATAGTGATTGGAGAAAAGAAATCTTTTCATGGTATCGTCTTTAATCAGCTGTTAGTGAAGAACCAGGAAGGCAAATAAGAGCAGAAAAAATTAAATTAGGTTTAATTTCAAAATACACTGAAGCACAGCAAACAAACAGCGATGACAGTTCAGCATTACAGTCATTTGTAAATGCTCCGGTTGAGCTTCACATTCAGTAAGGCACAGCTTCTGCCTCCAGACTGCCGCCTGCTGCCGGGAGGTTTAACTGCATGAATGAAGTCCGATCAGCTTCCTGCACACTCACTCAAAGATCATCTTAATTGTGTGACTGCCAAATGGACTCCAGGGTAAGGACAGCCTCGACTTTCTCTGAGTTATTGCTTCTGTTAATCGGCCTGTGTGTCACTTTATGATACAATCATACCATTACTGGAAAATGACTTAAGGAAATGGTGCTTAATGTGGGAGAGCCTCAGTGAGAAACCACTACAAGTGTGTAGTAGCAGAATTAAATCACAGCTAACATTAACATGAGGCTGCAGCACGCTGCTGTCAGGATGTCTGTGCATATAAAAGTCAGGCACTAACGTCTGAATGGCATTTTTTGTTATTAGAGCTCAGCAGTTTCAGTGAATATGACAACAATGGAGACAAAACAATGATGTCACTGCTCTTGATTTTGCTTCGATCCTCTGTGTTACAGATCAGGGCACATTTTCACCAAATAATCTGAATCTCAGCTTTGACCCAAAATAACACCATCACTCATTTATCACTGAACAGTTATGATTTGTATCCACATTTGCTGACAGAGGAAACTGTTTTTTTGAGAACTTCTGTTCTCCCTGTATCTCCTATCAAAAAAAACCACTGTAGTAAAAATGTAATCAGCTGATCAGGTGCTGTGACTGATACCTGCTCTCACCTGCATCAGTGTAAAAATACCCTTTTTTCACTCTTAGCTGAGAGGCTTTCCTTCCAGCACAGTAAAAATGTCCTCTAAAGACTTCTGGACGCACCGCAGGAACTCGTGGACGTCACGGGCCGGGTAGCTGGACACGTTGCAGCCGATCCAGTCGTCATGGACGCCATAGCCGACGCCGAAACCGTCGGGCACCACGGGGGCGAAGCCGCCGAGACTGACGGCGGGACTGGTGAGGGTGCTGGTAGAGAGGATGTTGTGGTTGATGGCGGTTTGTATTTTGATTGTAATGTATGTTTTGTTTTTGTTGTTGTTGTATTTGAGCTGGGTCAGTTTACAGGCTGGGCAGAGCTTGGCCCTTGGAGGTGGCCAGGTACCGCAGGGCGAACAGGTGACGGTCGAAACCCTGACCTGGAGAGAGGCGTGAGAAGAGCAGTCAGTGAAGGAAGCACTGATCTCAGGTCAGCGTTGTGTAAAATCAATCTCCTCATCAACATAAAGAATGAGTCTAAAACATACCGTACTACAGTACTGTTTGGCATGTTCATGCTGTTGGCAAACTGATATTTAATCACATGGTGACAGATGTTGTTTATGAGCTAAAATGGGTCATTTTAGCCCGCTGCTAGGCAACCTGATGAGATAACATTTCAATTGATTAAAAGCTTTTGGGAGGGCTGCAAAAACTGCCTTTGGCTGGTAGGAGGTTATTAAATGTTTAAAATGTAGCAAGAGGGGACGATATCTGCAATTATAATACTGTATTTAATGGTATATGAAATTCTGCATCCTGGTGTGTCACACGCACCCATGGCCGCCTCCTTGGTGAGCTGCCCGTGATATTTGGAGCATTCGTGCAACATGGCTCGCAGTTCCTCCACGCTATGTTTGCCCCGCTGGTTCACGAAGGCGTGCGAGCACTTTCTGGTGTGTACGGTAGCTGATCGGATGGTCTCTGTGCGGCCATGCTTGAACGCCGCGGTGCTACAGGACTCGTACGTGGCTACGGTGTCCGTACTGCCTCAGGAAGCCCATCTGGAAAGCCAGCTGGGCTACAGCATCTGGACTGAGCTTGCTCTTCTTTAACTGCTCCTTCCCGCCTCTCTTGAACTCCATGGCGTCAATGGTGAGTTTCGACACGGCCGAGTCGAAGTTCTCCTTTGCTTTTTTGATGCCGTGCTCCAGCTCCCTGTCCAGCTTGAAGTGCAGTCTGCGCACAGCGGAGGCCGAATCCACGGCAGCAGCGGCCGAACCCGGGTGCACCAGCGGCTTCTCGGTGGTGTCCTTAAAGACCTCGTTCTGAAACCGGAGCACGGCCACGCCGTCGCCCCAGGAGTGCTCAAAGTGAATAGCAGTCTGTCCGTCTTTGGTTAGAACGAGGCTGAAGGACTTGTCGTACCAGCGGTTACAGCCGTCGCCGTGCAACATGTTGTGGGAGATGTGAATATGGTCCCGCATGCTCTCGTCATCCAGGCAGAGGCAGAAAAGGGCGCTGTCCACGACCCGTAAATCCTCTGCGTTCCCAGCAGCTATCAGCTTGTCCCTGAGCCCAGCCCAAACGTCCCTGTTCTCACTGGTCAGAACGCCCAGCGGGAAGGCCGGTGTCGGCGTCGAGTCAGACAAAATGTACTGCAAGTGGGCCTGGATCTCTGCAGGCTTCACCAAATTCCCGTCCCTGTCTACTATGTCAAACACGTACATGTTTCCTTTCCTCATGACCAACAGGTGGCGCCCTGTCTCATCGGTGAAGAGCTCATCTCGCCCACGCTTGGGAATCCGAGCTGAGTTAAAGAGGCGGAAGTACTGAGACATGTCCAGAGGGTACGCGTTCACCATGTAGGCCCCATACCAAGACAGCGAAGACGGGACCCAGCGAATAAAGTTCTTGAAGCCGTCTGTGTCGCTCTTGGCCGGGTTCAGGTGGAAAACCTCCGGCTCCAGCAGGCCGGCTCGTAGCGTTTTCATGAAGCGCACAGCTGAACACACCATGTTGGTCGCCCGCACCAGCTGCTCATTGTACGCCGTCTTGGGGTCGGGATTGAAGGACATGAAGGGGTTGAAGTTGAGCACCACAGAGTCACGTGCAGACAGATACATATCAAACCAGGGAGCTGAAAAACAAAAGAAATCTTTTAACCTCATTTATCGGTGGTCATTCCACCAGAGAAGCTGAGCTTTAGTCTGGTCATAGTTACCTGAGATGTAGCTCGTGTGCTTATTGTTCTTGTCCTGAATGACCAGTTCCTCGTGCAGCTGCTTTCCCGCACCATCCTGGAAATCCTGGGCGAGTTTCTCTGTGGTTCTGCAGGGACATGACAGCGACGGCTCCGTGTGGGTTTCAACTGTGGGTTTCAACAATCAGATAATGAAATAAGAAGGTTCATTTTACTTGTGGAAACTCACCTGAACTGGTCATCATCCAAAAGAGGCCTCTGGGCAGCCAAATACCTCCTGATAGTATCCTCCAGTTTTGGTATGGGTAATCTATATGTGTTACAATAAAAACAAGTCTCAGTGAAGGCAGCTGACCCACAGTCATCCAGGCACGCTCAAAAAACCCACCACAGCTTCCTGATGCAAAAACTAGAGTATTTTCAACATTATTTCATTTTTGCTTTGTAAACACTTGGTGTTGTTTCAGTGACTTAAGCTTTTATTTCAGTTAAATAAAATGGTTTTTACATCTAATTTTATTTAACTGTAATAACTAAAAGCTGCTGTTGGTGCCAGATGGGCTGCCTGAGTGCTGTTATCCAGTGAGCGGCAGGTCTCCGGGTGAAACTGCCTTGTTGATGCCAGAGAAAGGAGAAAGGCAACAGGAAGTCAAATAACCAGTTTGTTCCAAGTTGTGCAGAACAGCTTCTCTGAACGTGCAACACGCCAAAGCTTGAAGCAGACGAGCTGCAGCAGCAGACCACACCAGGTGCCACTCCTCTCAGCTATGAACAGGAAACTGAGACTACAGCTCACAAAATCGAACGACTGAAGATCGGAAAAATGTTGATGTGTCTCGATTTCTGTTGCAACGTTTGGATGGCAGGGCCAGAATTAGACATGGATTCATCCCTCCTTCCAATGGTTGGGCTGTGGTGGTGGTGTAACGTGTTGGAGATTTTGTACTTAGCACCAACTGAGCATCATTTCAATGCTGCGGAGTATTGTTGTGATCATGTGACCACATTATGACCACAGTCCATCCTTTGATGCCTGCCTCCACAGGGATGATGCACCATGTCACAAACTCAGATCACCTCAAACTGACATCTTCTCAAATATTTCCATCTGTGTGTGCATACTGAAACCTGTGGTGTGTAGTTCTGCTACAATAATACTATGTGTTTCCCCCCAAACCTCTGCATTGCAGGTAATGCATGGCACTATTCGGGAACAATACAGTATATAATGACTGAATAATGACATTTGATCCAGGATCTTTAATTTTATACAGTAGTGGAAATATTTTTACACACTTTTGTTCCTGTGCTATGGTTAACTCTCAGACCCCAAACTCTGCACACATTTTGTCTCTTTAAGCATCACCGCCCCCTAGTGGTCACTGAGCTTAAACCCAGCGTGCCCTTTAACCTACATTCCTCAGAAAGTAAAATAAGTCACCTTTGGTTCTGACACCTTTCTTACTCTGGACCTCTCCGGTGCACATGAAACCACACATTTCAGGAGCCGGAGCGACATTTTTGGGTAACATAAAAAAGGACATTGTGGCTAAATTCGCCATGCAGCTCCTCACCTGGGTAAACTCTTCTGGTAATGCATGGATGGCACGACGCTACGGTGCAGATACTCCGATGCTGATGAGGAGGAGGAGGATGAAGCTTTTCTGCTGTTGTACTGTTTCGTATGAACCCCCAGAGCAGCGCTCCTTAAATAAATGAGACCCCCGGATTTCCTCAGAGAGGCGGCGCAGCGCGCTGAAAGCAGACCGGCCATGGTGCTGGTTTGAGGACCGAGGACCTGCACAGGGTTACAGGCGGAGAAAAACGGCGGAAAAACGGCTTTGACGGGTGAAAGGTGAGCCTGGCGGGAGCGAGCTTCACCTGTCACTGCAGGAAGCTAACTAGCTAACATTAGCAGCCGATAAACCTCCTTTGGTCGCCTCCGAATAACACCCGGGGACAGTTCAGCAAAGGGGAACAAAGGCCACGAATTGATAATTTAAGAAGGTAAAGAAACACGTTAGAGAGGGGAAGAAATAATTAACTAAACCGACAACAGGAAGTTAACCAGTACAACGTGTCACGTGACACCTGATCCTGCATCCAGATTTCCGGGGGAGTCGTGTGTGTGTGTGTGTGTGTGTGTGTGTGTGTGTGTGTGTGTGTGGTGTGGTGTGTGTGTGTGTTAAATATCTTGTGAATAATTATCTAAGGCCTTCATGTTGTTTAAAAATTAAAACATGAACTGCAGGCTGGAGCAGGTAAGCGGCCGGAGTCAGTTCAGTGCAGGTGAATCGAGTTTGCTCTGCCAAACCAGCTGTGCAGGCTGGACTGTTCCCAAACCTGCTCTCCTCTCGTGCTTCAGCTCCTCACCACATCACCAAAGTGCTAAAAGTGGGTATGCACTGTATGCACTTTATGCACTGTATGCACTGTATGCACTGTATGCACACTATGCAATGCGTAGGGGCGCCGCACAAGAGGGGGGCGCCAAAGCGATGCGGGGAAATTATTTCTCTAGTTTTCTGTATTTAACAGTGTGCATATGATATGATCAATAACAGAGGCACGGCGCCTGATTAGCCCCCCCCCCCCCCCCCCCACACACACACACACACACACACATACACACAAAAGGCGCTCCGGCGCGCGCTTTTTCATTTGAATCGTGCTATCATCTGATGAGACAGGTAGCTAAAGATGGAGAGGCAAAAAAGAAAGCTCTCCGGGGCACAACTACGGAACCCCGCAAGGGACATGGGGATTGATAAGTTTTATCTTATCTAATCTAATCTAATATCGTGGGAAATGATAAGTATTGAACAAAAATGCTGTCTGCATCGTTAAAAATTGAGATACAGTGGGGAAATAATATGGATCCCTGCTGAATTTGTAAGTTTGCTCACTTACAAAGAAATAAACAGTCTGGTAATTTTTATGTAGTTTAATTTGAATGCAGAGAGAATATCAACCAAAACTCCAGAAAAAAAATGTTACATAAACATTATAAATTGATTTGCTTTGAGTGTGTTGGCGAGCACAGCGGTGAGACGCTGCCTGTAGTTGGTCACGTTTGCTCGACTCCTCTTTACAGAAACTCTGAATCCTTCAGGTTTCTTGGCTGCAACTCGAAGCTTCAGCTGCCTCCACCGATTTCTGTAGGACTGAGGTCTGGAGACTGGACGGGACACTCCATGACCTTTATGTGCTTTTTCTTTAGTCACGTCTTTGTTGTCTTCGTGGTATGTTTTGGGTCATTTTCATGCTGGAAGACCCATCCATGACCCATCTTCATTGTTCCGGTGAAGGGAAGGAAGTTCCTGTCCAAGATTTTAATGGTACGTGGCTCTGTCCATTGGCCCCTCAATGCGGTGAAGTCAGCCCGTGTGTTTCCACCTCTGTGCTGTGATGCTGTTCTTTGGGTCATACTCAGCATTTCTCTTCCTCCAGACGCGGCGGGTTGAGTTGATGCCAGAGAACTAGATTTTGGTTTCATCTGACCTCAACCCTTTCAGTCCATTACAGCGTAGCGTGTTACCGATGCTGTTCGTGGTGACTGTGGTCCTAACTGCCTTCAGATCATTAACAAGCTCCTCCATGTAGTTTTGGGCTGATCCGCCACCTTTCTCGTGATCATCCTCACCCCATGAGGCAAAATCGGTGGAGCTCCAGACTGAGGGTGATTGATGCTCACTTTCATTTCCAAATAATCGCACCAACAGTTGCCACCTTCTCACCAAGCTTTCAGCTGATGGTCTTGTAGTCCATTCCAACCTTCTTCTACAATCTCGACGGCTCTTTGGTTTGGCCCACGGTGGTGCAGAGGCTGGAATGGAAGAAACTGGTTCTGTGGACAGGTGTGCTTTATACACCTGTCCACAGAATGGATTTTGGTTGATATTTTGTCTCCATTAAAATGAAACTAACATAAAAATTAGAGACTGTTCAATAATTATTTCCTGCGCTGTAAAAGCTAAATTATAAAATGATATGTCGTTATGTGGCCTCTGAGCCAGCAGAGTGCAGTGTTTTCCTGTTGAGCGGCTGTGTGGTTTGAGCTCAAATCCTCCACGCAGGAAAAAACAGCTCAGTGAAGCGTACCAGCAGCATCACCTGGCTTCCCATGGCTTGTGCCAAGCCCGTATTTGTGATAAGCGAGGGAGTGGTCAAGCCAGCATGAATGAGGTGCTTGGCCTTGAGCCCTCTGCTGCTATCTGAAGCCCACCCAACCAGGCACCCGGCCTCCCTGTGCTGCCCTACAAAAGCAGGCAGGTTCACAGGGTGTCCATTAGACTGATGAGATTTTCTGATGTTTGCCTCACTCTGTGTGCAGTAAACCTGCTCTGCCTCCACTACAGAGACTATCCACAGGTTTCTGTGAGAGCATACGTAGGCTGCCATGACAGACGGCTACTTCCACTGTACGGTTTTATACTTCCGGTTACCCAAAGTCAGAGCCAGAATTAATGACAAAATTCGGTTACTTTGTGCTGTAACAGGCGGCTTTATTAGTTGGAATATGAGCTCGGGTTCAACTTGTGCTGTTGCCGGGTGTCACTACATCAGTCTGTACATTTTTTCAAATTATTTTATTCTGTAAATTTGTTCTTTTTCCCCCAAATTATACTACCCAGTTGCACATCCTATTACTGTATTTTCTCCTTATATTTTAAGTTTTCCTTTAATGTACAGCCTCTTATTTTTTTACATTATTTTATTTATAGTGTGACACTACAGCATACAGCCTACACAAAGCTTAAACAATGCCTGCCTTCATGTAACCACGTAGCAGGATGACAGCTGCGTGTCTCCTCGATCACAGCCTTCAGCCAGTCCAGTGTTTCTGTTTCAGTGATCTGAACACTCTGATATCCAGATCAGTGATTTACCTTCCACAGAATAGCTGCAGCATCACTGCATGATTTCCCTAATCAGCCATACAGGAACAGCTGACTGTCTCCATCGGTCCACTTTCCCTTAATGTTTGTTCAGCATTACTTTATTGATTTTATTGCTTTGAAGGTAATCTGGTGCTCTTATAATTATGTGATTCCTCGCCATCAACACCTTTGGAAAAAACAAGGTACCTGATAATGTGGATGTAGCGACTTCGGGCCATAATTTCATGTCATTTACACAAGTGACGGGTGAGGCACTGTTACCTCGCTGCTTTTTAAAACATCCTTGCAATGTATCCACCTCTGATGTGGTACCATTTAGGCAGGTAGAAGAAACTGCAGTGTCAAAATGTTTCAATGAACAGCAAGTGTGTAAGCCCGCAACCGTGAACAACAGCGCAAACGGAAGTAAAGTACCGGCTTCCGCTATGAATTATGGGTAATGGCGCAAAGTCAGGAATACTGTGGATAGTATTCTTTATAATGCTGATTGTCTGACATCCAGCAGCCATCAATACACCACCATATAAAATCAATTAAATCTGAAAGTGCCCACCTGACCCCTCAGAGTCAACAGAATAACTTTAGTATATTTGTAATGTAAGCTAAGATTATTTTGGCACAGAAGGACACGTGGCTTGAAGATGAGTCTGGTATCAAATGTATGTATAAAGGAGCCCTTTCACATGATACAGCTTATTCTGAGCAGCCACCGATCCCACATGGTGACACGAGCCTTTAAAGCAGCCATCACCAATAGGCGGACCTCGGTCCAGATCCGGACCGAAATGATGTCTCAAGCGGACCTGAACCTAATACCAAAACAGAAATAACCACTTAATTAAAATCTTGTTGAGCGCTTTCTGGTTTACTGGCGCAGCTTTTACACTCCTTAGTAGTAGGTACTAGGTAGTAGTGAAGCGTCCAAGGAAACCCACTGACCAATTGCATGTGAGTTTGGCTATACCACGTGATACAACCAAGCTGGTTCCTGCCGGCTGGTAAACTTTGTAACAAACAGCGTTATTATAGTTAACGAAAACGAACTAAATAATGAAAACTGAAACTGAAAAAAACATTTTCATTAACTGAAATAAATAAAATCTATAATTAAAAGCAAAAAACAGTATTGTGAGTTTACAAAACTAACTAAAACTAACAGAAATTATATGTAAAATGACCTTTGTTTTCGTAATTTTATTAAAAAAAACCCTTGTGGATTCATATGAAATCATTTTTTTCCACTCTAACAGTTTAAGCTGGGAGCGCCATCGGGCAACTGTGTGCGTGCATGTGCGTGCTCACCGCATCGGTCTGCAAAGCAATGGCAGCGGTCTGCCGAGAAACCGCACTGATGTAACCTGACGTGCGCCTCCGGAGAAATCGAACTACATGTCAGGTCCACACAGCCCACACGGTTGTGATTAACCTGTTCAGTCCTTGTGTGTTTCTGGCTACGTTTTGCTACAGTGTTTGAATTCATCAGTCAGAGAATAACAATCACCCAAAAAATCAGCGATAGTTTTTGCAGCCAAAAACTGAGCACAAAGAGCGAGGACCAAAAAAGTCCCAGCTGGAACTGCATATAAAACACCAGCATGCGCCCGCAAGGAAATAACACACACAATCCAGCTACGCAAGCATAAATGGTTGGCCACTTAAGTAGGTTGTGTACAGAGGCCGCAAAGCTAGCTCTCCGAGCAGCTCCATAACAGAAGCAGCTTCATGTGGTGAGAACATCAGGATGCAGCTGGATTTGAGCTTTGACTCCCTCAAAGACTTCAGTTTGTTTTTGTCCAACATTTGCTGAGTTCTGATGTTTTAGTGTTCTGAACTGACGCTGAAGTTTGTTGGAGAGTTATTTAGTTTTGGAGTTCATGTTTTTCTTTATGTTTCTCCTTGTTGATGTTCATGTGTTTCCTTAATATTACACACATTAAACACGTAATGCTGCTATTTTGTGAACAGTTGGTTGTTGAATGGAATTTTTTAAATGGTATCTTTTGTCGAGTTATTATTACACAATAGTCACTCTGCACCTGACAAATTATGAAAAACTAAAACTGACAAAAACTAAACTAAAACTAAGCATGAAACCAAATATAAAAACTAAAACCTCTTTAAATTTTATTTGAATACCCCTGCTTTAAAGTTTACCCATGATGCACTTTTCAGAGTTTTCTCCAGGTTACCTTGTGTCTGTGACTCTGCCATAAGCATTAAATTGGTGCAGTTATGCTACTGAAACCATGATATCCCGTCATGTTTGTACTGATTTTTAGCTTTAGATTGTAATGCTTGGAGTGAGTCTTTTAACAGGGCTCGCATTGTTTTTCAGCTCTGAAAATTTAATGTGGCATTCTCCTGATTCTTACAGTGGTCAGGGTGGAGGCACTAATTGACTTCTTTTTTTCCCCATGCAATGACCCACCTGTTACTGCATCATTAACTTTTATAACAAACTGACTTTATAGCTACATGGACTGGCTGTTGATGTATTGACTAGCATATTTTTATGTTCCCATTTCCCTCTGCACCATGTATCTCTGCCTGTCCTCTTTAAGTCATGTTACAGCAGAAGAGCCTTTGGCAGGAAGCCTGGAGGATGGCTCACTATATCTGACAATCAGTCTCTGTGTGTTGGGAATAGAAGAAGCAGGGATAGAAAAGCTAAAAATCCTATTGAACAGCAGGATTCTCGTCCACTGCAGGATACAATGATTGTAATGATTCAGGACTTTCTTGCAGTTTTGTGTGTAAGACTAGTTGAACGTTTTCTCTGTGAGTTAAAGATGCAGCTGATAGGAAAAGATCGGCTCTGTTTTTGCAAAACCTAAACTGTGGGAGCCTCAGAAGTCATGCAAACCTGAATTTTTCACATCTTTTTGAAGGGGTCTTTTAGAGAGCTGTGTACTGTCCAAGGCCACCAGTGGAAATGCTTTTTCTTTTAAACGAATACAAATGTTTCATCACCAACAGTTTGAGTGGGTCTCTGAAAAATGTCACTGAATTTCAGAGGACATTTGGCTTCAATGACAGCAGCACTTGTGCCAGATGGATTTCACAAGGATCAAAAAGTATATCTCTGTGTGTGTGTGTGTGTGTGTGTGTGTGTGTGTGTGTGTGTGTGTGTGTGTGTGTGTGTTCACAGTGAGTGATTAGTAAAATAAAGGTCCTGTTATTTTCTGTTTGGTGATCAGAGCCTGACAAGTAAAATGTAGGTTTAGCATGTTTGTGTGAGTCAGTGTGGGACATGCTAGTAAAGCTGGGAGGGAGTCTGAAATAGATAAATAACTAAAAATACAAAGATAAAATATAAAGTCATGTATTTAAATTGAGTTTTTCCAAATTTGAATTGAGCATAAATGGAAACTAAAGTTTGTTATTGAAGCTTCATACGCTGCTGCTGCTCTGTCTGATAATAATCTTTGGTGAAGTGAAGATGCATCCAGCTGGAGTTGTGTGTTTCTTGTGTCTTCATTTTTGTCAGTCAAAGTGTTGGGTTGGGATGTAAGAACGAAAGACAATAAAGCTGCTTGTTTCCACATAAAGATAGGACATGTGGTCAGGGACATGCATAGAGGTGGGGGCATGGGGTGGTAGAAGGTACCCCAAAATTAGAATGCCCCCCATCAGTGCCGCTGGATGAGAGCAGGAATAGAACCAATAGTGGAATGCAACTAAGTATTTTTACTCAACTGCTTTACTGAAGTAGCGTGTTAATGTACTTGTACCTTATGTTTATCCATGTTAAGCTACTTTCTACTTCTGCCCGTACTTTGTACTCCATCCATCCATCCAGATCCACTAATGTTTGATTCTGCATGCATGCAGACACATTAATGAGTAATATGTACATGATTATGCACAGCACTTTTACTATACAGACTTTCAGTATATGTTGAGGATTCTAAAACTTGTGTATTGTTACTTCAGTAGGATTATGAGTTATACTTTCTTAATAAGAAAGTATAGATATTTAACCATTTTGCAAAACATTCAGTAAAAAAAAAAAAAAGAAACTCTTTTGCGCCAGATGTATTTTCATGTTATAGGACATGACAATCGTATTTTACACTAAATTTGTTTCATAGTCGAATAATCCCTGAAGGGTCCCCAAATGTACAGAGCCTGAATTACTGTGATTAGTAACATTTGCTGTTACTGTTACCTTAGTTTCCATGGATTAGGTCACTAAAATATTCTGTTTGCATGTCAAAGTAAAACAGATCCTCATAACAAGCACACGTAAACTGGAGGGCTACCAATCAGCGCATCTGGTTTATCTGACATCGACACGTCGAGTCTGAAGATCTGGGAAAGTGCAGGAAACCAGGAAGTAAGGCCGGTTAGCTAACAGCAGGTGAAGTCAGATCGCCGTCAGTCCTCCTCCTCCTGCTGCTGCTCTGTTCCACAACCCGAGGAGCTGTTTGTTCAGCCACATTCACAGCAACATGCCTGAATTACAGAGACCGAGGTGAGAACAGCGGAGCTCGTACTGTTTAACTGCAGCATGTTTCTGAGGTCAGCTGGGAGGTTAGGTGTTACACCGCGTTAGCTCCCTGGCTCACTAATACAGGCTCCGGTTAGCATGCTAACCCTCTGCTGGTCCACGGTCTGAACCCTCGGCAGCTGTTTGAGGGGCAGCTCGTCCTCACACGGTCACATCCTAGCCTGGATGTCGTGTGGAGCAGCTGCCTCTCCAGTTTGAATCCCGAACAACAGGTCAGACCAGGGGGGCAAATCGCGGCCCGCGACCCAGGACTGGCCGCTTTCAGGGCTCACTTTGGTCCTATAGGGGATTTTTAAGGTATCTCAGGTTGTTCATCATCTGTCTTGTAATTGGAGGGTTCACAGTGTGAGCATTTTTAGAATGAACTTGTTTTTTCTTACATGTAAAGAGACACATTTTTTATCCATCTTTAGAGGTGGAAACGAAAGCTTGTTTTCTTAAAGATTTATAGGGTAATAATCTGTTATAATACATTTTTCAAAATTCATCTTACATGCTTCCCAGGGCAAGAAAATAAATATTAGAATTCATAAAATGCTGTGGTTTAAAAACAAAACAGAAGACAGAAAAACAGCTGTGTTATTACACAAAAGGAGTTTGTTAGGAAATAAAAGGCAACACAAGGGAAATTAAACTTAAAGTAAAATCTGGAAGGGTTTTCATATAATATACCAGATACAGCAGGCTGAAAAGACAAACACATTAAAATGAATTGGGGTGTAAAAACAATCCTGATCAAAATCCAGGTTGACGTGAGTAAAGATTTCAGCATTTCCTGCAGGAACATAAACACCCCCCCCAGCAGAGGTTTTAGTCCTGCACTTTGGAAAAACTAACAGATCTGTGCTAGAGGTCCTGATGGCTGCACTCGTTCTTACATGAGACACAACCCGTGTGGAAATACAGGATGACAAAGTGTTTTTAAAACCAGGTTACAAGATTTAAAAGTCAAAACCCAACCTGAACTGTTTAATTTGTGTTGCAGGTTCGTGATTATTATTATCACTTAAAATCTATCTGCATTTGTTGTTATGATTCAAGTTAATCTTTCAGGTTAGTTATGTGGAGGCACTTTGCCCTCTCCACCTCTGTTGTAGAGCGAAGCAAACAGCCAACCTCCCCCGGGCAAACTGCCACATTAATGAGGAATTTTACCAGTTTGAAATAAACTATAATTATCCATTAATTATCCAGTTAGCTGGACATCAGGAAAGTGGATACTTGTTTTTGCTTCCAGAGTAAATTTGCATGAGATGCTCAGAAATGTGAGGCTGTGTATTTAGTTTGCAAAATCAACATAAGCCTTGTGTGCAAAAACATGGTGTTTTTACACTGATGCACGAACACAGTCACAGCAGTGTGTTTGCAGACTTCTCATTATTGTAGTAAAGATGTAGTGTGGCACCATGCTTTTTGTTTAGTGCTCTGGGAGGAATCAATGTGTTTTGATGCAAAGATGTCAAACTTTAACATGATTCTTTAAACATGCAGTTTTTGTGTCCTGTCTCAGTTGTGGTGGAAGTTCTGCTTCTCTTCCAGTTCAGCTTCACAGCAATGCCATATCATTGCATCTGCAGTAATACCAGTATACAGTTTTATGCTGCTGTTGGTGAGACCCAGGTGTCAGCCTCTAGTGATGATTTTTTTATTATATATACACACACACACACACACACACACACACACACACACACACACACACACACACACTGCCTCAAAAAAATCAAGGGAACACTCAAATAACACATCCTAGATCTGAATGAATGAAATATTCTCATTGAATACTTTGTTCTGTACAAAGTTGAATGTGCTGACAACAAAATCACACAAAAATCATCAATGGAAATCAAATTTATTAACCAATGGAGGCCTGGATTTGGAGTCACACACAAAATTAAAGTGGAAAAACACACTACAGGCTGATCCAACTTTGATGTAATGTCCTTAAAACAAGTCAAAATGAGGCTCAGTATTGTGTGTGGCCTCCACGTGCCTGTATGACCTCCCTACCATGCCTGGGCATGCTCCTGATGAGGTGGCGGATGGTCTCCTGAGGGATCTCCTCCCAGACCTGGACTAAAACATCCGCCAACTGCTGGACAGTCTGTGGTGCAACGTGACGTTGGTGGATGGAGCGAGACATGATGTCCCAGATGTGCTCAATGGGATTCAGGTCTGGGGAACGGGCGGGCCAGTCCATAGCTTCAATGCCTTCATCTTGCAGGAACTGCTGACACACTCCAGCCACATGAGGTCTAGCATTGTCCTGCATCAGGAGGAACCCAGGGCCAACCGCACCAGCATATGGTCTCACAAGGGGTCTGAGGATCTCATCTCGGTACCTAATGGCAGTCATGCTACCTCTGGCGAGCACATGGAGAGCTGTGAGGCCCTCCAAAGAAATGCCACCCCACACTATTACTGACCCACTGCCAAACTGGTCATGCTGAAGGATGTTGCAGGCAGCAGATCGCTCTCCATGGCCTCTCCAGACTCTGTCACGTCTGTCACATGTGCTCAGTGGAACCTGCTTTGATCTGTGAAGAGCACAGGGCGCCAGTGGAGAATTTGCCAATCCTGGTCTTCTCTGGCAAATGCCAAGCATCCTGCACAGGAGGTGTTGGGACTGTGAGCACAACCCCCATCTGTGGACGTCGGGCCCTCATATCTCCTATGGAGTCGGTTTCTAACCGTTTGTGCAGACACATGGCACATTTGTGGCCTGCGAGGTCATTTTGCAGGGCTCTGGCAGTGCTCCTCCTGTTCCTCTTGCACAAAGGCGGAGGGGGTAGCGGTCCTGCTGCTGGGTTGTTGCCCTCCTACGGCCTCCTCCACGTCTCCTGGGTGGGGGGGGGGTAGAGAGAGAGAGAGGAGAGAGAGAGAGAGAGAGAGAGAGAGAGAGAGAGTAGAGAGAGAGAGAGGAGAGAAGAGAGAGGAGGAGAGAGAGAGAGTAGATGAGAGAGATAGAGAGGGAATAGAGAGAGAGATAGATGAGAGAGAGAAGAGAGGATAGAGAGAGAGTATAGAGATAGAGAGTAGAGATAGAGATAGAGAGAGATAGATATATAGATATGATAGATATAGATATAGTATATAGTATATATATATATAGATATATATATATATATATATATATATATATATATATATATATATATATCTACAAGAAGACTGCTCCCGCTAAAGGTGGAAATGACGTTTCACCGCTTGAGGCAATAACACATCCAGAAAAGCCGACCTATGATGGAGGACATACGAGCGGCTGCTGATTTGCCTCCCAAATGTAAACAAATGATTTAACCAAGCGTGGCTGGAGCGCTGACCGGTTACACTGCATATAAGAGAAGCACAAACGGAGGATGGAAATTACTGATGCGGTTACATGGTGGAAAAGCTGGTTAGAAGGCTCAACTACAGATGCAACATCCCAGACAGGAAGTACTTTGCAGTTCTAGTATGACAGGACTGTTCGAGCTACTGAAGAGTCTCAAACTTCAGTTCCTTTAGTTATTATTAAAGTGTAAAGCAGTGCTGCTGCTGGCGCCTTGTTTCAGCAGAGTCACACTTTGAAGTAGTGCAGTCATCAGTGACACTATCAGAAAGGATGGAAATGCCCTTCGTTTAGTTATAAGTTCTGCTGCCTGTAAGTGTCAGTAAAACGTTCAGTATTTTTTCATCATTATTTCAAATGTCCTTGAAATATCATGATATAATTTTGAGACTCTATCACCAAGCCCTATTATCAAGAGACTTACTATATAATAATATCCTCCAAGTTTCCGTGGAGGTGACACAGAGCAGTAGCAGGCTTCAGTCCCCGGTTGGTCCTTTCCTGTTCTCTCTAACGTCGCCTTCTTTTTTGTCTTCGTCATGTTAAGGATTCAAGCCGCTGACACGAGTGCGAGTGATGGACTGGAGGGGTTCAAGGCTCATGCTGTGTTCCAGGAAATCAACAAGAAACTTCAGGAGGTATTTCTCAGACTCTAGAACAGCTTTGATTAACTCAGTGAATAATTATTGATGATCATTTTATGTTGGGCTTTGGGCTCTTTTAGCTCCTCCCTTTCCAGCCCACATTCTTCTGATTGGCTGCCTTTGACAAATAACAGATTTGATCAGCATGTGGGAGGGGCTTAAAGATAACTATGTCAGTGTCATTATACAGAGGCAGTAATATAAAAAAGCATGTAGTGAGGTGGAAGCAGTAGCATCATTTCTCACAAATATTAATATAATTTCCAAGAAAAGAGTTTCTGTATGTAATTAGTTTTCTATAATATGACACACTATGGAAAAAGGCTATTAGGTAATCTAATGGTTTATGTTGTGCATGTTCTGATGTACCTGTCGGTCATTTACATGAAGCTTGTGCAGAGGTCGGTGGGCTTTCAGCCTTATGGTGGCACATCAGGATCAGTTCCCAAACTGTCATTTCATAGCACAAAAAATAATATCAAGCTTATGGTGACTCAATCAGACAAATGGTTTCCATCAAAACTGTTACCTTTGGGTGACCTCAATCCTCCAGCTTCAGCCGCAGCTCTCCAGCGGCGCTCTGTACAGAATCGATGGGATTTGTCATCAGAGAGGAAAACGCAGGGACGCGCTTTAGTGTAATATCTCAGAAAACTGATCAGACAAACGGACTTAAGTGTTTAGCTGGGCGGCTTATCTGTATCTTATCAGAGGGAATTTGGTGTTCCACTTTTCTATTTTCATATTAGTTCAATGTTTTTATTTATTTATTTATTTGGTTTCTACTCCAATCCCAGTTTTGGGGAGATTAAGGATGATATTCCAGACTAGTTTCTGCCATACTTTTGTTATTTGACTTGCTTTCTGCTGTAGCGTGCACTCCACAAACACCTGAGTGTAAGCAGTGCACCCTGCAGATTTAAGGCCGTTTCAGCCCCAACAAACGCCGACTGAAAAGCTGTTTTTCTTCATATCTTAATTGCATCATTTGCATCTGTGTTTTATTGATAGTGTTCATTGTGAATTTCTGCTTTTCTTGGCACCTTAACGCCCCGACACACACAAACTGCAGACCCTCTTAGAGGCCCCGAGTCTGCAGCTCACATGATGTGAGCCCCCCCCCCGTGGTGTTTCAGTTCAAAGCAGATTTAATAATAAAAAAAACAATGAATTACAAAGAAAGAAGAAAAACAAACATCCTGTGAACCAAACACAGACTTCTGCCCTCGACTGAAGTCGGTCAGATGATGCCCGTGAAACACTCTGACAGCCTCACCTCTAAACACGATGCCAAACATCGAGATTTTGCAAAGACAGAGAATCTTGCAGGGGGGGGGGGGGGGTGATGAAAGATGATCAAAAGAAACCGAGAATAATCTCCTGGGAAAAGACGGAGTGATAAAAAACAAACGTACTAATGATAAAAACTCCACATTTATGATGTCTCTGCTCATTTCAAGCACATTTACTGCGCTCACACCTGTGTGCCAAATGTTAACATTAGAGCATGTTTATGAGGAGAACCACCACCTCAGCCACAATAAAATAAAAATTAAGAGGTACCACACAAAGCTGCTGTTGTCTGTTTTTAAGTCTTATTTTTATACATTCATTAAATTGCAAGCATTATGTTATTAAGGTGTTAATGTAATATCTGAACAGATCAGTGATCAGCAGTAAACCTGCTTTGAACTGAGCCTCTTTGGGAGAGCCCTCCCTGAATGAAGTGGATCACGTTTCAGAGCGGTGACCTTTAAACCTGTCAGGGTGTCTTTTGCATCCCATAAATTTGCTTTTGGGACTTTGGAGATGCTAATGGAGCTGTAAGAATTAAGGAAGAAAAAGCTGCCCCTCTGCATCCACTCGATACATATATAAATGTAACCTCCAGTTTGGAAAAGTTAAATAAATATTTGCATTTTCTTTTTTTAATCTGAGGGTCAGCAGGGCACAGCAACTGTTCGGTTCTCAGATCACAGACGTCAACAGGAAACTGAGCGTTCTGCTCAGCTGATTTAAAGCCACAGAATACACCGTCCCTGCTGATTTTGTTACTAGTTCTTTCTTCATTAATGCAACATTTAGTAAAATTAAGTGTAAAACATGATAAAGCAGGATGTGCTTTAGAGTGTGGCTACATTTGAATTGATCAGTCTATCATATAAGGGTGGTGGGTCCTATGTTCTCTATGCATCATGTTCTCAGACGAGGATTTTACAAAGAAATGAGTGACATCATGGTGGCCACACACACACACACACACACACACACACACACACACACACACACACACACACACACACACACACACACACACACACACACACACACACAGGAGAGACCAAATCTCAGACAGTGTCCAGTAATGGATGCATCCTCAGCCGCACTCACAGCTGAACACTAACTTTATAAACTTTTGCTGCTTGTGATCAAACAGTTTAATCACATGACCTCACAGACTTTATATAATGCATGACTCCTTTTAGTCTCAGCAGCAGGAACTAGGACAGCAGACAGGATGAAGAGTTTATGAAATGCTTCAAATATGGTTGATTCATCCAAGGTTAATAACAACCTGAAGCACAAATAAAGCATCATCCATCTCTAGTTTAAAAAAAAAAAAAAGGTTTTCCTATTTGTGTTATCTTGAACTGTAATTAGGTCAAAATATTCGTGTAACTGCTTCAAAATTATATAAACATTCATCCCGTATAATTTCAGATGAAGCCTCAGAGTCTCCATCATTTCATGGTGCACATCACTAATTCACCCTCTTGGTTGCAGTTACAGTTATCAAAGTGATATATTTTTGATATATTTTGATGTGTTTTTCCTTTAGTCACGTGCATCAGAGCTGTTTTTGGTCTGTGTGAAATGTCTTTGTGCAGGAAGGGGAGCAGTTTGTGAAAAAGATCGGTGGAGTGTTTGCCTTCAAGGTGAAGGACGGCCCAAACGGAAAGGAGGCGATTTGGTTTGTGGACGTAAAGAACGGCAAAGGCTGCGTTCACAACGACGCAGGTGAGGAACGTGAGCAGCAGTACGGCCTGCACGGCTGTTTTCTGCTGATAGGAGTACGTATAACTTATACAAACTGTAATGAGGGCATAAAGGAAACAGTATAAGTGTGATAAACACAGACGGAGCCATAAAGAAGTATTGCTGTATCAAATATAATGGAGTCATAAATGACCCCGCTGTCCCAGTTACATGGGGGGGTTAAAACGCTCTCATTCCTTTCAGTCAGTGAACAGAAACCCTGAGCTGTAAGTGCCTTTGAGCTCAGCTGGGCCCCTGTGTGTCTGCCCCGCAGATAAGACAGCAGATTGCACCATTTCCATGTCGGACGCAGACCTGTTGGCTTTGATGACGGGGAAGATGAACCCGCAGACGGTGAGTATTCAGCCTCGGCGTGGCCGAAGGCTAAACTGTGAAGAGCTGCTCGTTTCCTTTGGTCTCTGATGGAGCCGATTCAGTGAGTTCTTTACCTGAAGGAGCAAAAAAATGCAGTTTTACTTCTGTTCAAGATTTAAGAAGTTTAGAACTGCACGCTAATGCAACACTGCAAACATGTGACACACTATTATGTCGACATCCCAGACTCTGCAAATGTACCAGGCCATGATGACCCTGAGGCAACAAAGTGACACAAACTGCAGACATTCCTGGGTTATTTGTATTTGAAGCACACAGGATCACATCAGTTAGGTTGTCTTTTCTTTTAACACTCTTCCTCATCGCTGATTTGCAAACACACTGGCTGATTTGCGTGATAATGGAAGGTGCTGTTAGATATGCTCTTTCATGCCTGTATAAACATGAGCTCATGAGGCTGGCAGGACCTTTGGTATCCACTCCCTCCTCTGAGCTCCAGTGTTCTCCGGTTGGCTCCTACATTACCTACAAACACTGGATGACTGGTGTGAGCTTCCCACGGCTTTCCAAAAAACAGGATTTTTACAAGAAACACTTTCACAGTTTTTCAGTCTGACTGGAAGTGAACACTGCTGTTATCCACCTGGAGCAGACGTTCCCTCTCCAAAGAGTTGAACCTGTTGCTGCCAGTCTTGGAAAAACTCCATGTGTCCATAGATGAGTTTAATTTCAGCTCTGGAGCCGTGATCGAGGAATTTGTTGTTTTTGATAAACATTGTTGTCCTGGAGATCGTCTCAGCTTCCAAAACATTAACTGGAAGAACAAAACAAACCACTCGCACTTCTGTACGTGTACTGCTCCTGTTATCATATATCATATCGCTGCTCAAGCACTTCTGGTTAGATGCAATCTGCATTTCGTTGCACTGTACCTGTGACACATGCAGTGACAATAAATTGAATCTAATCTAAGCCAAGAGCAGCTGTGTCCTTCCTTCTAAAGTAAAATCGGTTAAAACTCATTTGATGTGCTGGATATCTGGTTTGCCGCGGCCTCTCCAGCATCACCACAGCCGACATGTCCCGATGAGCGTGCGGGGTCATCAGGGTGTCAGATAACCAATGCAACAAGTTCCTGTGTGTCTGGGGAGCATTTACCCCTGTTAGGGAATCACTTCACTGGTGCACCACATGTTTATGAACCTGCTAACTGGCAGCACCAAAATCATCTACGTAACGCCCTCTGGTTATTAGTGGCTTTGGAAAACCCATTTCGTAGCCCATTAACTGGCCACATCTCGTCCGCGGGACGTTTTTATACGGCAGGCTAGGCCCTCCCATTTTGATTGACACCTCATTTGGCCAATCATGTTAAGAAATGGGTTTTCCAGAGCCTATAATAACCAGAGGGCGTCACGTAGCTTTTTCAGGTGATTTTGGTGCAGCCAGTTAATAGGTTAACATTATACATACGTCCCGCAGATGGGACGTGGCCAGTTAAGAGGTTAGGTCTCTGTTTGCACTGGTTTTAGTAACTTCTGAGCTGTTTTTATGAATTAATGAACATTTTTAAAGATTAAAACCTTATTCAGGGATGTTTGTGAGAGGAGCTGCGAGCTGCACACCACCAAATAAGCCAATAATCTTTTTATTGCAGTTCTCTGAAAGTAAATGGGATGCTTTTTCTGCACCTCCAGCCTAAATATATATTCAGCTTTGACCTTTTATGATTGGACGTTTGACTTATCAGCTCCTTGTTTTTTCGCACTGTGTGGAAATGCTTTTGAACTCTGAATTATTCCAGGTAAAAGCAGTGATTTGAGGCACCACTCAGGTCCAATTTGCACTGAAAATGTCATCCATAGACCTCTGTGGCATCAGTCCACGGCCATTAGTGATTGCATTTACTGAGAGTTCCTGGGAAAGCCACTGCTGCTCTGTTTGTGTCATAAAGGACAGCAGTGCAGGCTCCAGCTTTTCCACTGCTCAGACCTGCAGTCATTTGGAAATCTGGACTGTTTGTTCTTAATAAATGAGCCACCTCAGTTTCCCCATTTCTGCTGTAAAGTCACAGGAAAAACTGCTTTTTTTTTTTCCTTCCCAGCAGATATTTATCACTCAAAGTGTTCAGATGATTACATCAATGCTCAGAGTTTTTTATTTCCCATCTCAGACGTGTATTTCTCCCTTCTGCGTGCCCTGGAGTTTCCTGACCTTTCATAAGCCGTCGATGCCGTTGTCCCACTTTTTCTCGGGTTGAGTTAATCTCCCTGTAAAACCAGCGGCGCGCATTTCTCTCCTGCACTGAATGAACCATCTGATGTTTTTATATTACAGCATTTTTTTTTCTTTCTTTCTGATTCACAGGCATTTTTCCAGGGCAAGCTGAAGATCACAGGGAACATGGGTCTGGCTATGAAGCTTCAAAACCTGCAGCTGCAGCCGGGCAAAGCCAAGCTGTAGACGCGATGCTGGAACGAGAACAGAGATGAAACCAGGAGGAATTCAACAGCGAGCCCGGTTTCAGAGAAATGTTAAAAATTCTTATCACTGGACTAAAACACACTTCCTCTTAGCGACCTCACTCACCGAGCACGGGGTTAGACAGCAGCCCGGCCAATCTTACTGGAGAATGCGATAGATGGAGAGATAATTACTTCTCTAATTACGTCCCTGCCTGCAGGCCCTCTCTCCATGATACTGTCAGTCCAGTGTAGTAGGTGCTCCCTACTTTGTGATACTAATTCAGTTCATGTCCAGCTTTTCAATAATCTTCCCTGCTAATGAAATCTGTGAGTGTATTATGTCTACAGATGTTTTTGAGTAGAGCAGATTGGGGTAATATTTGTCATAATCATGAATATAACAGTTGAAGTGCCTCCTCATCTCAGATTATAGTTTCAAGGCAGAAATTTATATAATAACTAATACAAATACATCATTTCTGCTCTCTTATTGTATGAATCTCCAAAATATTTCTACAAAATAAATGCAGCTCTGCTGAGGGTCGTAGTTTCATCTCTTTGTTGGGCTGTATTTGGTGCACGACTCCTGGAAGTGACTCCGTGTTTTATCTGCACGTGAAATCGAGCACGAAACACGACTGAGCGACACGCGGCTCCTTTTAACACGAAGGCTTCAGATGTTAACGTTGAGTTTATGAAGTTGAAATGGAAATCGTGGCCACGCTGCAGCGTTTATGCAGTGAAAAGGGGGCCGACGTTAAAGTGTCCTGACACCGTGTAGGGGTCCCGTCTGAGGTTGTATCGGCGTGACTGTGAAAATAACGGCCCTCTGTTGAGACGGGACTTTGATGTTGATTTCAAGCTGGCTGGCTGTGGGTGCCTAACCCCCCCCCCCCCCGAAAGGCCCTGTGCTTTTCCAGCACTGGCGACCCGGTTCCAGACTGCCACGCTGTATTTTTTCCTCTGTACATGGAGGAGCGCGGCTGAAAGATAAAAGTGTTAACTAGCTCTGACCCAGATTCCACCGCAGCTTTGGCTCGGCTCTTGTAGGTTTCAGGGTCTGACTCTGCAGTCGCGCTGCGGTTATTTCATTGTTCAGTAATGACAGCTTTTAGAGGGTCACATTTCATCTGTTGCAGTTGTGAAACTGAGGAATTTTGGACTATGCAGCAGATTTTATGTAAAACAAGCTTAACAGGAATTAATGTGGAAAAAAATCAGTTTAAGAAAAACCAAAGAAGGGAGGAAAGGTTAAGGTGCACTTCACCAGTTTACAGAGAAACCCGACACAAGCTGCCATGAAGAGCGCGGTCATGTGACCAAGCCTGTACAGCAAACCTGCAGCATCAGGGAATCAGGGATTTACTTTGAGCTTTGGTCGTGATTCGGTGGTGTCGGTTTGGCATCGTCGCCTCAGGAGATGCTAGAACATCCTGGGTTTCTGGGCCTTCCTGCGTGGAGTTCACGTGTTCTCCCCGTCTCTGTGTCGGTTCTCCGGGTGCTCTGGCTCCCTCCCACATGCACGTTAGGTTCTCTGAATGGGCTGTAGGTGTGAATGTGAGCATGAATGTGTTAGCACTACAGCGCATATATATATATACATATATATATATATATATATATATATATATATATATATATATATATATATATATATATATATATATACTTACACCAAGAGGAGTAGGCCTCCATCCTCTGATTCACAGATGGTGTTCTCTGTATTATTGCAGGGCTGTTAATTACAGTATGACTGCTGCTGTGATTTGCTGCTGTATAAATGAAATTGATGGCAAACACATTTATGTAGTAAATTAGAAAGCAGAAGGTTAAATAACCACTGTGACGCTGTCCGGAGCTTTTTCTCTTGGTGGGCGATTAAAAATGAACCTTTTTAAATATTTTCTTCATTTTCTAACTTTGTGTAAATCAGACTGCATCACTCTCGCCTTAATCCTAAAACACTAACGTGAGTTTTGTAACACCGTCACTCACTTTGTGGTTGGGTTAAAGCGCACGTTCCACGATGTCCCTGCTTCCTCTGTGGTCACTGTGACCCTGACCTCAATAAAATGTTTGCTACTTTGTACCAGTTATGTAACACAGCTTGTATACAGGCCATTAATGTCCTGGAAGATAATTATGTGCTGAAAGATGTACCGTGTGCTTTAAAAAGCTCTCAGGTTTGTTTGGAACAAGCAGTGAGGACAAAAACACGGATCGTTCCATATTATTAAAACTGCCTGAGCTCCTGGGATGGGCTCTAGTTGGGACTCGTGTGGATTCCTGATTTGGTTGAAATATGAAGCAATCAGAGGGCCGTGTGTCGGCTCTCTTGTGTTTCCTGAGCCACGTTTGCTGTGCGTTGGGTGTGTTGTCCTTTTGGAGAGTGTGATGGGTTAGGTAACCCTTAGGTGTCCAGGTAACATCCACATGAATGCCACAGCAGGTTCTCCAGCAGAACATTAACTAGAACATCGGTGTTATTCTCTCTGCTGTCCTACAGCTGATCGATGTGTTAGATAAATACACTTTGGGTGGGATTTGAGCCCCTTTTTCCCTTTCTTTCTCGTGTGGAGCGCGTTACCCCCGGGCTGCTCGGAAAGATGAAACAGATTAGCTGAGAAGAATGCAGATGGACCTCTGCTGTATGCTAAAAAGAGCCGGCCGTTTCCCAGCTGTCATTTATAAAGAAAACATGCTGAATGTGTTTGACTGTGTCCACGACTTAATGCAGCAGCCACAGCAGCGTTGATCCGAGTTTAGGTCTCAGCCTGCAACCTGTTCAGTCATAAAACGAATCTGTTGAAAGAGACATTGTTTAGAGGGCTGAACATGTTCCACTGCACTAGTGGAAAACTCTTAAAACCACATCCCGGTGACCAGAGTCCATCTGAGGGGAAAACAGCCTGCCAAATAATGTGATGAGTAATAACTAGAACATGGACCAGAGTGTGTTTTCTCCAAACTCAGGCTGTAAACCTCCTTCTGCCCCTTTTTCCTCCCCGTTATCCTGAAATCAGCAGCCAAGTGAGACTCCCCGAACCACATCAGGGACCCGGCGTGTTTCCTGCACCGTGAACGTTCATCATCCTTCAGCAGCTACAGTTCCAGCTTAAGTCGCTTCAGCAGATTCATATTCTAGAGAAAAGGGTCTGTCAGGGAGGCAGAGGTCAGGTGAGTTGAGGGGGACTGGGACAGTTGTGTAAGCTTTCTTTTAAATTACCTCAAAACATGATTCATCCCTGTAATACTGAAGAGGATGGCCATCCATCTGAGGAGGAACGAAAATATCATATTTCAAGGAGGCGTGGCTTAACTTTGGACTGACCTTAAAAGCCTTTTATGTAACTTTGGGTTACACAGCTGCAGGGTATCATCAGCATCTTCTCACTGATTTAGGTCAGGAGAAGCTTTTTTAGTACACAGTTTAATTCATCCTTTTATTAGTGGGAAATTATAGTCTAAAATAAAGATATTAAACTGGCTTTGTTGCAGTAATACATATAATCATGTGGTTTTTCAGGTAGACTCAAACTGATAGCTGATTAAACATGTTTTTATTTTTTTCAGTTTGAAGTTTTGGACCAAAACTTTGAGTTCTGATTCGGTGGTGAAGGAGCCGCTCGTGTCCCTGAAGTTCGTCAATGATTCACTTTTGTGTGTGAAAGGGTCCACTTCCTGCCTGTAATGGAGCGATTTCTGTTAGTGATTCAGTTTATAACAAATAAAAAAATAACCTTCACGGGCGCCAGATTATGTAGCATCTCCAAAGAGCTGCCTGATGCTTACGGCTGCTTTCTAAAAATTAGCGAACGTTCCCAGAAACTAAAGAGGGAAGTAGGAGACACGCTTTCTTCATGTAGAAAAATTCACAAATGGCTGCTTTGGCTATTTTTTTTAAGATAATGTACAAAAGTATTTTTAGATTAAGCAGAGGGCATTATAAGTGAGAAGCCTGGGGGACGCGTGTGGTTCATAGGAGCAGCCTAATAATGGATGAACTGCTAACTGAGGCTCTGAAATAGCTGAAATAGTTGGAAATGTCAAGAATTTTGTGCTGCTGATGGAAGAATTACCTGGATAAATAAATGTTAATGTGTTTTAACATTTGAAACAGGGCCGCACAGTGGTTAGCACTGCTGCCTCACAGCAAGAAGGTCCTGGGTTCAAATCCATCTGTGTGGAGTCTGCATGCTCTCCCCGTGTCTGCGTGGGTTTCCTCCCACAGTCCAAAGACATGCAGTTTGTGGGGTTAGGTTACCTGCTGATTCTAAGTGGCCCACAGGTGTGAATGGTCGTCTGTCTCTCTGTGTTAGCCCTGCGACCTGTACAGGTGTACCCTGCCTCTCGTCCTATCACAGCTGGGATAAGCCCCGGCCTCTCGGTGACCCTGAGCAGGATGGATGATATTTGAAGCATGTTTGATACATTATTAAGTCAGCATAAAGTAAGTGTGATTGTCAGTTATATACACATAAAATGCGTAACACATGAAAGGAACAACATGAACCTCTGACCCCAACAATGAGGACGACTGCTGGCTCTGTCATGCTGCTGGGGGCAGGTTTTCACCTTAGAGCAGAGCTGTCAAACATACGATCCGAGGCCCAGAACTAGGCCGACCGAGTGGACCCTCTGGACAAACTGATCGAGGACTCTTTGATTTACTACAGCAGCATTTCTCTGTGATCACTTCAGTCATCATTAATTTTATCATTTTACATTTTCTTGATTGGTCCGGCCCGCTGCAGGCTGTGTGTGGCCTATGAACTGACATGAGTGACACTCCTGGCTCAGAGTGAACTCCTCATGATAAATGTAGTATTTTCCATTTATACAGGTTGGTTTCTTCCTAAATGATAAATATCCACGGAGCACGAGAAGTGACGGCATGTCTTTCACCAGATCATTTAATGTTTTACTGTGTTTTACATAAAGACAGGATTTTACACCAGTGTTAGAAAATGAAGCTCACACGTAAGCTCAATAAGGCAGAGCTGTATTCACTCATCTGTTCAGGCTGCTAGTTTATTCCTGACATCACTTCCTGTTTCCCACGCTGTCAGACTCAATACTGACGTCATTCTTCTAGTCCAATTCAACATACCTGAGTCAAATATAGAAGCCATTAGCAGGACTCTGGAGAACTTGACTGCATACTGAGGAGGTAATTCAGCCATTTGATTCAGGTGTGTTGGATCAGGGACACATCTAAAACCTGCAGGACACCGGACCGCGAGGCCTGGATGTGAGGATCCCTGTTGTAGTCCAATCGTTTTCTTGCCCTCTGTGAGTCACTCAGCCTGTGCTTTAAATCCCAGTGCTCTTCTATCATCATGCCTTTCAGACTCATTTGTGCAAGCAGCTTCTCCCCCACCTTCATCTCACCCTGGTCACTGAGAGCCTCATCCAAGCCTCCATCTTCATCTTCATCACCACCACTGTATCTCAAAAAATCATGTTCAGTTCTTCCAGAGGATCTCTCCTGGTTAACGTGAGGTGTTCTGACAGAACGTGGTGGTTCTCCGTTCCTTGTCACTAAAACACTTGATGTTGGCTTATTATGTAGACTGTATATAAAAGATGGACCCAACTGTGCTTTTAAACTTGGCTTTTCCTGTATTTTTGTCAGTGATGAAACAAGACACTGAGGCTACAGTGTGGACCCCTTTGGCCTTCAGAACGGCTTTAATTCCTCGCAGCAAAGATTCAACAAGCTGCTGGAAACGTTCCTCAGAGATTTTGGACCATTTCGATGCCGCAGCATCGCACAGTTGCTGCAGAATCATCAGCTGCACATCCATGATGGGAATCTGCCGTTCCACCATCCCAAAGCTGCTTGTTGGAGTGAGAGCTGGTGGTTTGTGATGTTCAAGAAACCAGTTTGAGTTTGTTTTCACCAGAATACAGACCTCAAAACATCTGAAGTTGCTGTCCAAACACGCACGAAACAGCAGTTGTGTGAATAAAGATAAAGTTGCTGATACACAGAATAAAAAAAATCTATTTACGTTGCATCAAATCATCCTCAGAGTTATGTAGATTTATTTCTGATCAGTTGTGTTAACGCACCTTAATGGTCACAGATGTTCACACACTACAGTCGGGGACATGAGTTCATATCCTGCTGCTCCTTTTTGGCGTGCTGCTCTTCCACTTTTTAATTTATTTTCAGATGACTAATCTGACTGCCTCCAAATGAAAGTTGTCGTGGAGCATGCTGCTGCAAACGGATGAATTTTCACAGCTCTGTAGCACCTCTTATCAGCAGTCTGCACTACACTGGTTTATAAATGAGTGCGCCCCAGAGAACAAGACTGACTGAGCGAGTGGCTCCAAGTTTTCCTTACAAACTGAATGTATAATCACTGCTGAACAGTGTGAGATTGTGTAGTCGTCAAATCCAGAGCAAAATTTGCCAGAAGTTAACACGGCACAAAGTTGATGTTTTTAAAGTGAAATGACATGCTGTAAGGAGAACGAGAGGGAAAACCTGGAGAAAAATATGAGGAAAAAGGAAAGAATTTGTGTTTTTGGCTCCCAGTCAGGCCAGAGCTGTCTCTCCTACTCACTCCTTTCCTTTTTCACTCTCGCCTGCCTTTCTTTCCCTTAACTTTCCCTCTCCCACTCCCACTTCTCTCTCACATCTGGAGGGTATCTGGTGTGGCTGAGTGACTCCTCGCCTACTATGGGACAGCCTGTGTTTGAACTGGAAGTCAGACTTCAGTGAGTTTCAGCTAACATTGCTCGGAAGGGGTAAAGTAAAGCAGGAGACCAGAATTCTGTTTTGTAGACTTTTACTGCTGCATGTTTTCTGGGTGGCTGTTGCATTATGTGGAGCTTAGACTGAGCCGTGAGCGTCAGTCATCCGTGCATGATCATTTCTGGCATGTGCATTTCAGACAGTTTAACGATGCAGTGACACCTCCTCACACCCTCTGCTGAGAAACAGCTGAATAACATGAGAACGAGATAGTGACTTTTTAAATGCTGCTCTCACTCCAAGCCTCTAAATTACAAGGTATCATGATAGTGTTGTCATCTTCTCAGGGGCTTCAGACTCCTCTCTAACCCCTACCTGCTCTTTCCAGCTGGCTGTGGTCGACATTGTACAAAGTGCATTTTGCTGTGGGCGTGTGCGTGCTGTACTGTGGCCTTTATGTGTGTGTGTGTGCACTTTGCAGCGTGTGTGCTGGTAGATATTGTGGCGTGACGAGCAGAAAGAGGCTTTCATACCTGCACCCTGAGAGCTGCCTCGAGTGGAATATTTTTGTCAGTATTAGAGGAGATGATTAGAAGGATGATTTTTTTTTCCTCAAGCCTCATGTAAGCACTGCTGACCTGTACACCTGTCAGAGAACTGCAGAAGGCTAAACGCTTATCATGCTTTTTAACCTGAAGGTTAAACCACATTCTAGCTGTCAGGGGTGATAACTCCAACTCCACCTTGCAGTTGGTGAAGGTTTCAGACACAAAGCTGCTCTCGCTCTGTTGTTGTCGACCCGGTGCAGTTACATTTGTTTGGGCACGTCAGGATTCAGTGTTGGTGCACTGAAAAGCTTCATAATGGAAATGATGCATTTTACATTAATGCTAGACGTGTAATTGCTTTAAAAATAGCTCAGGCTGTGACACACTGTCAGATTTATCATTTATTTCTCTGCTCCTCGAAATATTTATCTTTAACTGTGTAAAAAATAATATTGTTTTTATGTTTTTGTTTAAAACAGTTGTTTGAATAATCGTTCAACACAGTTTTTTTTAATAATATATGTGCTGGGTGAAAGACTGTATATAAAAGATGGACGTAAACATCCATTTGTTAGTGAAGTTTTTTTATGAGGCTTGAAGTTGACCGTGCTCATCGTTGCCATCCTTTGACACCAGACTTCATGTTTTATTCCAGAGGACTTGAAGCATGACGTGTTCACTGAGGTCTGAGCACTGGGCTGTTTTCTGACTGACTAAACTGGATGTTTTTCTCAGTCACAGGAGGAGGTCCCTGTTAGCCACTGGAAAGGAAGCGGGTTATATGCACTTCCAATCTGGCTTCACCAAAACCTACATCTGTCTGACAGAGTCACAAAAATTATCTAAAAAGGAAAAGTTATACATCCCAGTTTGGCCGGATGGTGGCGGTATTGTCTCAAGGTTCCAGTCAGAAGGGGTGTGGTCTAATAATAAATTTTGCTTAGGAAGGCAAATTTCCCACAATGTGGGACAAATAAAGGATGATCTTATCTTCCTAACTGAGGGAAGTGAGCCAGAAGTAGGGTCTCTGAGTGGGCCGTTGCAGCACCTTCAGCCATGTTGTTGTAAACTTGCTGCTGTGCTTTGGGTCGTTGTGCAGTTTCATGACACAGCTTTGGCCAAGCTTTGCCTTACAGAGGAGTTCATTGCTGGCACAACGACTGTCCAAAATCAAGACACTCAGATCATCACGCCTCCAACACCGCGCTGACAGTTTGTATGAGGTATTTGTGCCGATGTGCTGTGTTTGGTCTTTGCCTGATGTGGCGCTGTGCACTCTCCTCTTTGGTCCTGTCTGTCCAGAGGACATTACTCCAGAAGTCTTGTGGTTTGTTCAGATGCAACTTTGCAAACCTGAGCTGTGCTGCCATGTTCTTCTCAGAGAGACGAGGCTTTCTCCCAGCAATCCTTAAAAATAAGCCACACTTAGTCTTTGTAACTGTACCACTGTGAACTTTAACATTTAACAGTTACTCACTTGGTTTTCTTCCTGCTTCTGACCTTCTTAGTCTGTATGGAAGCAGCAGAGTCCTGTGAAAACAGGACGTGACTGTGTCTGCATGGCAGCCACAATAAGAGCTGTTTGAATTCTTTAGGTACTGAAGAAAGTTTCTGCATTGCTTATTTTCTGACCTCCTTACAGAGAACACACCGAACCATCCTTTATGAAAGCAAAGAAAACAGTGCTATCCCATAATTCACAGCGGCGCACCGTCTGACCATTAAAAAAATGATCAACAAAACTGACAAAGTGGTGCAGCTCACATAAATGTTTATTACAGGCACATTTCACTGAGTAACAGCCTGTGACACCCAGAGCTGAACATCACGCTGCTGCAACAAAATCAGCTTCTTACCGATGTGCAGATTTACATTATGCTCATATATATATATATATGTATATATGTATATATATATTAGGGGTGGGACTCGATTAAAAAAATTAATCGAATTAATTACAAGCTTTGTAATTAATTAATCGAAATTAATCGCATTTTAATCACATTTAAATATTTAACATGATAAATATTAATTTAAGTTTAGTTGATGAATGAATCAATATACATAAGCTTAAACTTCAAGATTTTGTTTTCCCACCAGTCTA
Organism: Archocentrus centrarchus; assembly: GCF_007364275.1. NCBI lineage: Eukaryota > Metazoa > Chordata > Actinopteri > Cichliformes > Cichlidae > Archocentrus > Archocentrus centrarchus. Next base: position 1,230,330 of record NC_044349.1, read on the forward strand.
CTACACAGACCAACGAAGGGTGGAAGTGCTCCTGTGATAAGTAAACTCCTGAAATTAAAGTTAAGCATCATAACTGGATAGTTTTATTCAACATTAATGTCTCACTTGTTATAGTTGGAAATTAATCATTAGCTCAGCTGTATTCCTTGATGATGAAATGTGTTCTGCTTGTTTTAACAGCTTATTTTGGATTAAAGACTTAAAATTAAACCACAAAAGGAGAAAAAGTTCGTTCTCCGTTTAACAGCTGCTTTTACACAGCTGTGCTTCGCACTCACGGTTGCTAGGCGACATGAGATACGCAGAGGTGATGGCAGCTGATATGAAGGCTAGCTGCTCACTTCCGGCCTTTGTGGTGTTCGTGGGCTGCGAAAGACGTGGGCCGGGTCCTTCGCAGGATGCGGCCCCTAATTTGGACATTGTGCGTCGATATAATCTGTATGCCGGGAACTCGCGCACTGAGAAACGTTCCATTAAAGTGCGATTAAAATGCGTTAAAATTTTTAACGCGTTAATTTCCCCGTAATTAATTAATCGAAATTAACGCGTTAAAGTCCCACCCCTAATATATATATATATATATATGTATATATATATATATGTATATATATATGTATATATATATGTATATATATATGTATATATATA